>NC_134268.1:46740133-46905133 GCF_031893055.1 Leptodactylus fuscus | reverse complement strand
CAGGGAATCTAGTTAGCTTTGGAACAGGAGCAAGTATTGCTTATTCCGTTTGTTTCCCACTGGCACCCTTTTAACTTTTTAGAATGTATGATTACTTATCACTTTCTATGGTCAACAATTTCACCATTCAAGATTTCTTTGAAGAGGACCTTTCAACACTTCCACCAACTCCAGTTCTTTGTATCAGTTAGTAGTAGCCACTCCACTGATTCCAGCACATTTGGGATTTTTTTCTCTAGCCCCACTGTTGCTGAGCAATCAATGCTTTTAGTTTCAGTGCTGGATATGCTACATAGCTTCTGTACTGTCAAGTGGGCGGTGTCAGGCAAGCGAAGACTGGAGGACATAATTCATAGCTACAATCGGAGGTGATTCGTAGTTCAAGGACATTTGGAATTTTTTCTCTAGACCCAACTGTTCCTGAGCAATCAGTGCTGTTCCTTTTGGTGCTGAATATGCTACATAGGCTTTCTACTATCTAAGTGGGTGATGTCAGGCTGGGGACCATAATTCAGAGCTTCAATCAGAGCTGGGTCAGAGTTTAGACTTGCACCCTTTGTCTGTTCTCACTTGACACCACCCACCTAACAGTCCAGTATATGAGGCACCAAAATTAACAGCACTGATTGTTTGGGAACGGGATTCAGGGAAGTCAGATTTGCATATTCTTCCCATGTTCCTATGCACAGTGGAGTGCTCATGGCTTAATAAGACTCCGCACACCTAAATGGTGGTCAATCCCTATGGAGTGACGATACCCCTCAACCCTGTCTAAGCCTCTCACCTCTGCCAGGTCAGTCCTCTCTGCGCCAAGCTGATGCGATGCAATATCATCAAAACAGCTGTCCTTGGTTGAGAGACTACCTGGTAAAATCCCAACATCATTGCAATCAAGGGCCTCTGAAAAGGTCGGCATGATGTTAAAGGGAGCACCCTCTATTGGTTTGCTTGACTGAGGCTCTGTCTTCCTAATTACATCATGGAAGATAGACTTGCACATTCTCAGTGAGCGCCCTCTATTGGTGTGCATGCCTGAGGCACTAGCTTCCTAATTACATCATGGAAGTCAGATTTGCATATTCCTCTCATGTTTGGGAACGGTGAACTAGATTTGGTAGAGGTGGTAAAAGGTCCTCCTTTAGTCACTATGAATTAGATTTTTTAGTATAGAACATAATCTGTGACTGACTATAACTTGCCCAAAAAACAAGGACATCAGTATAACTTTAAAGTTATACCAACTAAATGGCTCCAATGGGAGGTCCAAAAAGAAATCCACATCTTAGTTCTTTGGAGCAACCTGGTATTTCTCGTAATTATTCTCAGCTCTGATAAAAAATAATTTGATGTAATCTGTTTCTAATGAGTAATGAAGTGTATGTTATGTTTCAGAGCTGCCAAATGCCCATTGTGCTGCTTCCACAACAGAATTTCCGTGCACCAAAATCTGCATTGCATGCATGTTAATTCAGTTTCTGCAAACCATTTCCTTACAATAATCTTCCATGGAAATTTTTAAGAGTACCATTAAGATTAGGGAGATTAGTTCAGATATGTATGTAGGGACTATGCTGTGGATGGCGTAGTATATCAGTGTTGGCAATTTAAACTCTATTTGCTGGGCGATGAGTAGACAGTAGAGATGGGCGAACGTCTCAAGATTCGTTTCATGTTCGTGTTCGATGGCTCAGGTTCCACATTATTTTTTGGTTGAGCAATATTGGTATGAACCACAGCTTAAATTGGCTTAACACATATAGAACAAATTTCGGGCTCGTATGAAACTATCTGTTAAATTTCTATTTCTCTAAGGCAAACACAGCTGAAGTGACATTAATATACTCTGGGGTATAATAGCTTGAGGCCCAGGGGAGGCGCAAAAAAAATCATCTATACTCACTTTTAGAGATGAGTGAGTATAGTCGATCGAATACCGCCCCTGCATAGTTTTTGATGTAAAAAAAAAAGCACCAGGGAAGTTGGGAGGGTAAGTGAATGTTTACCGCGTGGTATTCAACCGAGTACACAATGACTATGCAAAGGGAGGTAGTTGATCGCGTACTACTATTGCATCGAATACTACTCACTCATTTCTTCTCACTTTCCGTTACCTCTTTTAAACCTCCTTACAACATCCGGTGCTCTCTTGGTGACATAATTGACGTGTGGATCACCACTGAGGCATATGATTGGGCTACCAGTGGTCACATGGTCAAGCCAAGTGTCATGACGTCTGTGTTCCCAGGTCACTCCAGGGGCCAATGTTGTCACAGAAGAATGTTTTAAATCTCCAGGAGAGCACTGGATGCTGCAAGGAGGCCCAAGAGAGGTAACAAAAGATGAGTATGAATGTTTAAATATTTTATTCACCTCCCCTGGGCCTCCTCCTATTATACCCTGGAGTCTGAACAGATCCCAGAGTATAAAGTGGCGGACATTTTAGTTCACCTGAGACGAATCTCCATTTGTTCAGTTTAAAAAAAACTAACAATTTTTGAATATTGAGGTCCAACCCAACTTGGTATGAACCAATTCACCCATCTCTAATAGCCAGTGAAGTGATTGGAAGAAGCTGATGAGAAAGAGGAGAAGAGGTGGATTAAGCGAGTGGCAGTGTTTAGGGCAGACTGGAGGGGAAGGGACGACAGGATTTGCTAGAAGGCCGTGGAAAACGATGTTACAGAAGTTTAAGTGGGAGATTGTTAGAATGTTATTTGCATTTTTGTAATTTCAGTGGTGAGGAAGGATTGGCTTTGATAGATGTTTTTGAGATGGAGGTGACAGGAAGTTAAACCATAGATGTAAGGCTTGAACAATAGGGTAGAATCACAGCTTACCCCCAGGCAGTGGACTTATTAGACTGGGGTAAGTGTGGTAACATTAAAGGGGTTGGCCACTTTCAGACCAATAGTGAGAGACAAATGTTATGGTTTGTATAATAAAAAGTTGTACAATTTTCCTATATACTTTCTGTATCAGTTCCTCACAGTTTTCTCGATCTCTGCTTGCTGTCATTCATTCTGTTACTTCTAGTGGATAAAAGTCTGACCATGGTCATGTGATTTACGGTCCATGGTCATGTGATGAGCACACAGGTGCTGCTCGTTATAAGTCACAGCACAGTAATCAGACATCTGCCTGGTAACGAGCTGTGCAGCTGTGTGCCCATCACATGACCATGGACTGTAAATCACATGACCATGGTCAGAGTTTTATCCACTAGAAGTAACAGAATGAATGACAGCAAGCAGAGA
Source organism: Leptodactylus fuscus (assembly GCF_031893055.1). Lineage (NCBI taxonomy): Eukaryota > Metazoa > Chordata > Amphibia > Anura > Leptodactylidae > Leptodactylus > Leptodactylus fuscus. The sequence continues at coordinate 46,901,879 of NC_134268.1, read as the reverse complement.
TCTAGAGAACTGGGAGGAACTGATACAGAAAGTATATTGCAACGTTGTACAACTTTTTATTATACAAACCTTAACATTTATCTCTCACTATTGGTCTGAAAGTGACCAACCCCTTTAACTTTGATAGATTGATCAGGTAGGGAGGCTGTGCGAGATGTAAAGATACAGTGGGTCAAATCTGAGATGCCAAGGGAGGAGAGAGTTTGTAGCAAGCAGAAGTGGTCAACCGTGTTGAAGGTGGAGGCAATGTCTAGGAATAGGAGAACAGAGTAGTTCTGTTTGACTTTGGTAGTTAGTGGGTCATTTGTGAATTTGGTTATGGTGATTTCTATTTAGTGATGGGATCTGAAGCCTGACTGTAGTCTATTGTTGCGGACATTAAAGAGTCCTCATAGTATGTTGCAGAGCTCCAAATTAAATAATTAATTAACAGGCCTAGACGGGCTACCACCCATTGGGCCTGGAGAAGCCACACAGACACGCAGGTGATTGTGTATCAAGTGAGTTCTGATTTATTATAAGAAAAAGGTAGTTTAAATACATTACAGACAAAGAGCTGGCTTGGCTATTCTAATCAGGTACAACACGATTGGTTATAGAGATATAAGACAAGCCTGGCACATGACTATTGGCTGAGGTCTGCATATCATTATTACACTCCAACCTGGGATGACCTTTCTCATGACATGAAAAAGTATCTAAGATATTTATGTGTAAGCCAACATCATACACTAGTTCTAGATGTATATCACAGAAAGAGAGATAATGATCACGTACTGGTCCGCTCCGGCCTTGGGGCTAACGACCAAACAGGTTATTTGAACCGGTTTCTACACCCACCCTCAAAGATGACCACAAATAGATAAGGAGTTATAACCCAACCATTAACATTCCACATGCCTTATCCCCTAAAGGGGTCTCTTAGACTCTAAACAGACATCCTTATGAAGCTTAGAACAGAAAATGCTTACAAAATGGCTGACAGAATACAAGATGGAAGATGTGATCCTAACACTATCAAAGAGCAAGTCGCATGAGAGGTAGGAGGATTTTTTGACTGTATGCCAGGGTCACTTTGGATTTTCACCCATTGTGTGAATAATGTCTTGTGACACCAAAATACCAGGACGTTCTGTCACTTCAGCCCTCTTTATTAGCTGTTAGATGGGCTCTTTAGTGAATACTAAATACTCCGGTGCCAAGTGCATCTAAAATTTTGATTAAAAATTTCTGCAACCAAACAAAATGTCCAACAAAATAACAAATAAAGCAATAGATTTTAGTCCATGAGGTTGTCTGTTGTCTGTCATTAGACAGATTTGTTTTAACATTTAGTAGATTCTCCTTCTCCTATAGAACAGAATGAACCAAAACGATGCAGGTGTGAACTTACCCTCAGTTATAACAATATCTGCATATATAGTAAAGGCAACAGAGGCATGACCATCAGAACTTAAAAGCATCTAACTGGCATGGAACCATAATACATACTGAATATGAAGCAGAATTTTTCCACTTGACCAAATTCTGCCATTCATTCTGCTGCAGAATCCATTGCAAAATTTCCAGATTCTACATCAAGCAGGAGGAATCTTTCTGCTTCCAGTTTGCTTCAATAGAAGTTCAAAGGCAGAAACTTCCTGAAGATTGAGCAGGACCCTTGTGTTTTTTCAGCTAGTTGATCACTAAAATTAATGGGAGGCAGCTTGAATGAGGAATTTGGAACTGATTTTGAGGTGGAATTCACTAAATTCAGCCATGTAAGCATATCTTAGGCTTGGTTCACATCTGCGACCGAGTCTCATATGGGGATTCCGTTCCCCTCTCTGCATGAAAAATGCGGAGAGAAGAGCGCTGCAAGCAAAGTTTTTCTCTCTGCATATTTCGACCTTTTCAAGTAGAAACCAAACGGAAACCACACGGACCCCATTATAGTTTATGGGGTCTGTGGGTCTCCTAAGGTAACAGCTTTTTTATGAGGATTAGGTTTCTGTTTGGGGGTTCCCAAGCAGACTCCCCAAACAGAAACCCATGCGCAGATGTAAATTAAGCGTAAGACTTACAAATGCATCACATTTATCAAACATCATGCAATATTTGATAAATTTGACACAAATTACACCAAAACAGATTTCAGCAAAACTTACTTATTTTTGCAAAATTTTTGGAATCGAGGGTGCAACCTTATATAGCATTGACAGTATTTTTAAATGAATTAATTGGTCAATGCAAAGGAATCTAAGATCAGAGATGAGGATGTTGTAATAATCTAGGGTAATTTTGGCAGGGGCGTATTAAAGTATTTTAGTTGTTTCAATGTTTTCTGAGGGTTTGTTGTGATGATGTATATAATTATCTCATAGTTATTTATTTATTTTTTGCTTGGGGTATGTGTGTTTTATGTTAGACCCGGTTCACATCTGCATCTGGGTTTCCGTTCAGAAAGTCCGCTTGGAGACCCCTCAAATGGAAACCTATCCGCATAAAAAAGCGGTTACCTAAAGAAACCCATGGACCTCATAGACTATAATAGGGTCCATCTGGTTTCCGCTCGGTTTCCACATGAAAAATGTGGAGAGAAAAGTGCTGCTCAAGTGACTTTTCTATCTGCATATTTCATTCGGAGAGGGGAACAGAATGGCCCAAACACAGAAGTGAACTGGGCCTTATGGGTTTTTTATGCACACCTTTATATATTTCTGTTTTTTCTAGGCCCCATGTTGCAAAAACACAGCTTTTTTTATTAGGTTTTTTGAGCCAAATCCAGAAGTGGATTGAGCAGCAGGTAGAAGTATGAAAGCTTCCTACCAGATCTTAAGGTATGCGAAGACACAACTGTATCTTAAATATATGTCTAGCTTTAGTCTAAGGCCTCATATTGCGAAAACACTTTTTTTTTTTTGCAGATTTTGCTGCGTTTTTTTGAGCTAAAGCCAGGAGTGGATTGAACAAAAGGTAAAAGTATAAGTATTTCTTCTATTTTTCTCATTCCTTTTGTAGCCATTCTTGACTTTGGCTCAAAAAACTGCAGCAAAATCTGCATCAAAAAAATCTCAGATTTGGGAGATTTTTGAAAAATTCTGGCTCACTACAAACCCAAACACTCAACTCTAGGCAGGGAAGTGTTTTTAAGTGTTTTTGTACTATACTTGGATTGGATTTTGCCAACTTTTATAACAAAAAGCTGTTTCGGAAGTTTTCCCCTAGCTATATTCTGAGTGTTGATATGGAAAAACCATCTTCTGAGTGTAATATACATGCTGCTGAATACTACTAACTGCTATATGTAGAACAAGACATCTCACCCTGCGTTTCATCTTTTCATGTATCTACTTTATGTCCTTCTTTACTTTAAAGTTGAAGCTTCCATTTGTCTTCCTGTGTTATACATGTATAAGGAAAATGTTTGTTCTCATACTGTGTTGGCCAGTGGGTAGGAAATATATATAAAAAAAAAAACTTATGACCCTGCTTCAAACACTAGAGAAGGGGTTAAATCTGTCACATGGGTTTATGGCATCTTACAGAAATCACTGACCTGAGACCCTGAGAACTGATAAGAACCTGGAATTGTTTACATTGTTTCTACCAATTACTAATAACCCTCTATCCCCCCTTCCTCCTATAATTCTATCCCTATGTGTCCTTTTGTACATAAATATGCATCCTTCCGAAAGGAGCCTAGGGTTCCAAAACGTTGTAATGTGTCATCATTATTAGTTAACCATTAAAAAAGTATCAACTACTGAAGACTATCAAGGTTTTTTTTTTTTAATATGTGTTATACATGTACATAGATGGTCAGTGCTGATTGTTTACAGCGTTAGGTCTCCTCTCTATCTCTGGTGCATCCTGGTACATAGTGAGTATTCTAGAGACAAAAGACAGAGAACCAGCAGAACCATTTTTTTTTTTTTTTTATAGTAAAGAGGATATATGTATCTAAGCCAGCAGGCGATGAGGCAGGGACAGGATGCTAATGTTAGCCGTATTCAGCATGTATAGTAAATAGAGATGAGCGAGTAGTACTCGATCGAGTAGGTATTCGATCGAATACTATGGTATTCGAGATACTCGTACTCGATCGAGTACCACTCGCTGTTCGAATGTAAAAGTTCGATGCAGAACCAGCATTGATTGGCCGAATGCTATACAGTCGGCCAATCAATGCTGGTTCTTCTCCTACCTTTAGAAGTCTTCTCCGTGCAGCTTCCCCGCGGCGTCTTCCGGCTCTGAATTCACTCTGCCAGGCATCGGGCCTGGGCAGAGCTGACTGCGCATGTCCACTTGTAGTGCGGGCATGCGCAGTCGGCTCTGCCCAGGCCCGATGCCTGGCAGAGTGAATGAAATGCCGGAAGACGCCATGGGGACACTGAAAGGAGAAGACTTCTCGGAGGATCCAGCCCGACCCTCACTCGTGGACTTGGTAAGTATAATTTGATCGAACGTTGCCTACCCCTGAAACGAGCATTTTCCCCCCATAGACTACAATAGGGTTCGATATTCGATTCGAGTAGTTGAATATTGAGGGGCTACTCGAAACGAATATCGAACCTCGAACATTTTACTGTTCGCTCATCTCTAATAGTACACACTGCTCACTGAACATGGATTTTCCCTAGTAATGCTCAGTTACAGCACTACTAATACAAAACTTTATTATTTTAATACTAGTTGACAAAATTCACTAAGAAATTATTTCCAAAAACACTTAAAATCATTTCCTCTTCTCTCTTTTTTTTAATTTTATTTAAATGACACATTTTAATCATGTTAGAGATAATATGTTGTATAGACGATGCTAGGTCATTATTGTTGGACTCCACTTCTGTGCTCCATAAGTGTCACAGAGATCAGATTAGTTTATGCCATAGTGCAAACAATATTGATTATTAAAAAAGACCAGTAAATTGTAAGAAAAATCACAATATAATCTTTGATACTTGTCTATTGTCTACTCTGGTCTCCAATGATCCAATGGGGTAGAAACAACCATGAAATGTAACTGCGTGCTTTACCTTGTCGAGGAGAAGGAGTTGTGTAAGGGAATTGCATGTTCTTCTATGTCACTCCACTATGACTTGAATACTTGTGACCCAGACACTGTAATGGATTTCAGATGCCGGCTTAGTATACTAGACATTGCTTTAGAAGACAGTATTCTCATGCTGGGGACTTCCTTTATCAGATGCTTGCTTTAAAAGGAACATATCACCATTTTTAAAGTTATTTATTAAAACCCAATTGTGAAATCAATGACTTTTTTGTAACCTGTTTACACTTTCTAATGTCATTTTTTTCATTCTATTTTCAGGTTTTTTTTTCTATTATAAGGGCTGCCATCTTGCCTGTATTTCTTCTCTTCACTGCTAACAGCATAGGCATGACCATAGGTAGCAATAGTCTAGAGCTGACTCATTGAGGTCTAGGGAAGAGTTTTCTAGGCATCGTCTGTGTAGGGAGGAGAGCAGATAAGCTTTGATATCATCTATTGTCAATAATGGATACAATTATGGATGTTATGTGTTGTTACTCATATAGGTGTTAGCTTCCATTGTAATGCTTATAGGTGTTATCTTCTATTGCTATGCTAACTCTGTTGTATATGACTTCAGCATAGAAAACCCTACAGAATTGACAAAGGGCCATCTAATATTAGGCTTAGTGGTCAATAATCCTTTATTAAAGGATGTCTGATAAATAATCATGTTTAAACTTGGTTTAACCACTTCACAACCAGGACAAGTATGGCAAATTATGGGTCTTTAGAGATGGTGGCCGCTTTCCTGCAGCAGGTATTCTACAGCGGTTACCCATTGCTAATGCCTGCATTCAGAGTTTACTGACATAGCCACAGCAAAAAAATGCATTGCCACTGCGGCTTTTCCCACAGCACTCTTCACAGAAAGTCCTCAGAGGAAACTTCTTTGCTTCCATTAACCCCTTAACGCTCTGGTCAGTAATAGTATGTCCTGGTAAGTAGCACGTTCGCGCTCAGGTCATTACTATTACTGACCAGTAATGGCGCGGGCACAGAAGCTGTGCCTGCGCCATTACACCCAGCACTCGGCTGCATTACACAGCCGAGGGCCAGGACGGGCTGCCCCGGTGAATTACCGGTCGGAGCTCCACTCCGATCGGCGGTATTAACCCTCCCGATGCCGCGGACACATGTCCACAACATCGAGAGAGTTTTCTCTCTGATCACCCCACCCCCCCGGGCACCCCCCGCGGTGAGATCGGGGGGTGCCCTGATGAATTTTATGCAGCCCGGGATCTGGTTAGTGACCCCGGGCTGCTAGGACACCCGCTTACCTGGTGATCCTGCCTTGATGCCCGGAAGTGTGTCTCTGCGTCTGCAGAGACACACTTCCTATATAGCCTGCAATACATGTGTATTGCAGGCTATAGTACTGGACCAGCAATCAGAGTATTGCTGGTCCAAGTATAGTTATAAACCAAATAAAAAATGTAAAAAAAGTTTAAAAAATAAATAAAGTGTGTGAAATAAATTAATTAATAAAGCCCCAAAATTCTCTTTTTCTATACCAAATGAGTTATTAAAAAAAACACCTAAAAATTAATAGAAACAAATCAAATCAAATCAATGCATGGTATCGTCGCATCCGTAACAACCTGTACCATAAAACTAAAACGTTATTTCACCTATATGGTAAATGTTGAGAAAAAAAACAGAAAAAAAACGGTGGAAATAATGATTTTTTGCCATCTCACCTTAAAAAATATGCTATAAAAAGTGATCAAAAAGTCGTATGTACACCAAAATAGTACCAATGAAAAGCACAGGTTGTCTCGCAGAAATTAAGCCCTAAACCAACTCTGTCAATCGAAAAATAAAAATGTTACGCATCTCAGAAGATGGCGATGCTAAAAACATTGATTTATGTCCCCAAATGGGTTTTTGTTCGGCAAAATTACTAATGCATAAAAAAACCTATAAATGATGTATCGCCGTAACCATACCGACCCGGAGGATAAAGTTCACATGATACTTATGCTGTACGGCGTGCTGAAAAACATTTAAAAAGTAAAATGCAATGCCAGAATAGATTTTTTTTTTATCCAGCAAAAAAGAGTTAATAAAAAATAGCCAATAAGCTATAGGCACCCAAAAAATGGTGTCATTACAAAATGCATCATATCCCGGAAAAATAAAAGCACTCATATGGCCACATCAACACAAAAATAAAAAATATAGCTTGAATAATGTGAAGACAAAAAACCCCCCAAAATCGCCAAATGCGTCAGAAGGGGAATATATAAGCGGTGCGAGCGTATGTCAGGGTACAGACCAGTTTTGCCGCTTACAAGAAAAAAACAATAGAAGAGACTCCCAAAGTGACCCCCCCAATCATAGGAGCTACTGGGACATAATAGGGAATTTGGTGCTCCCAATGTCCTCCGCACCGCTCACATATTACCTCTTCACCATCTGCTGTGCATTCATGTCTGGGATACTAATACTCACTACACCCCCTGATAAATTCTTTGAGGGGTGCAGTTTCCACAATGGGGTCACTTGTGGGGGTTTCCCACTATTGTGGTACTTCTAGGGCTCTGTAAATGCAACATGGTATCTAAAAACCATCCTAATGAAATTGCTGCCCGAAATCACTAAAGGTGCTCTTTGATTTCTGAGGACACGTATTGAGTCACGTTGCACAGTAAGGCCACATATGGGATATTTCTACAAACTGCAGAATCCCAGAAATAAATATTATGGTATGTTTTGCTGTTAACCCCTTCATTGTTACGGAAAAATGTGGTTTGAAATGGAAAATGTGCATAAAAAAGTGACATTTAGAAATTTCACCTTCATTTTGCATTAATTCCTGTGGAACACCTAAAGGGTTAATAAAGTTCCTATATACAATTTTGAATAGTTTGAAGACTACCGTTTCAAAAATGGGGTCATTTATGGGTGTTTTCTATTATATAGGCCCCTCAAAGTCACTTCACAACTAAATAGGTCCCTAGAATACAAAATCTTTAAATTTTCTTGAAAATCTGACAATTTGCTACTAAAGTTACAAGCCTTCTAACTTCCTAGGAAAGTAATAGGACATTGATGAAACAGCCGATATAAAGTAGACATATGGGAAATGTTAATTAGTAGAGATGAGCGAACAGTGTTCTATCGAACACATGTTCGATCGGATATCAGGGTGTTCGCCATGTTCGAATCGAATCGAACACCGCGTGGTAAAGTGCTCCAAAATTCGATTCCCCTCCCACCTTCCCTGGCGCCTTTTTTGCACCAATAACAGCGCAGGGGAGGTGGGACAGGAACTACGACACCGGGGGCATTGAAAAAAATTGGAAAAAGTCATTGGCTGCCGAAATCAGGTGACCTCCATTTTAGACGAATAGTGGATTTCAAATCCGGGTCATATGAGAATGTGAACTTTGTGACTATGAGACAGGGATAGCTGTACAGGCAGGGATAGCTTGGGATAACCTTTATTTAGGGGGGAATGTTATTAAAAATAACTTTTTGGGGCTCTATCGGGTGTGTAATTGTGATTTTTGTGAGATAAACTTTTTCCCATAGGGATGCATTGGCCAGCGCTGATTGGCCGAATTCCGTACTCTGGCCAATCAGCGCTGGCCAATGCATTCTATTGGCGTGATGAAGCAGTGCTGAATGTGTGTGTTTAGCTCAACTACACAGGTGGAGTAGTTGAGCTAAGCACACAGATTCAGCTCTGCTTCAATCAGCGCTGGCCAATGCATTCTATTAGCTTGATGAAGCAGAGTGTGCACAAGGGTTCAAGCGCACCCTCGGCTCTGATGTAGCAGAGCCGAGGGTGCACAAGGGTTCAAGCGCACCCTCGGCTCTGATGTAGCAGAGCCGAGGGTGCACAAGGGTTCAAGCGCACCCTCGGCTCTGATGTAGCAGAGCCGAGGGTGCACAAGGGTTCAAGCGCACCCTCGGCTCTGATGTAGCAGAGCCGAGGCTGCACAAGGGTTCAAGCGCACCCTCGGCTCTGATGTAGCAGAGCCGAGGGTGCACAAGGGTTCAAGCGCACCCTCAGCTCTGATGTAGCAGAGCCGAGGCTGCACAAGGGTTCAAGCGCACCCTCGGCTCTGCTACATCAGAGCCGAGGGTGCGCTTGAACCCTTGTGCAGCCTCGGCTCTGCTACATCAGAGCCGAGGGTGCGCTTGAACCCTTGTGCACACTCTGCTTCATCAAGCTAATAGAATGCATTGGCCAGCGCTGATTGAAGCAGAGCTGAATCTGTGTGCTTAGATCAACTACTCCACCGGTGTAGTTGAGCTAAGCACACACATTCAGCTCTACTTCATCGGGCTAATAGAATGCATTGGCCAGCGCTGATTGGCCAGAGTACGGAACTCGACCAATCAGCGCTGGCTCTGCTGGCCAATGCATTCCTATGCGAATGCAGAGACAGCAGTGCTGAGCCAGTTCTGCTCAACTACACATCTGATGCACACTCGGCACTGCTACATCAGATGTAGCAATCTGATGTAGCAGAGCCGAGGGTGCACTAGAACCCCTGTGCAAACTCAATTCACGCTAATAGAATGCATTGGCCAGCGCTGATTGGCCAATGCATTCTATTAGCCCGATGAAGTAGAGCTGAATGTGTGTGCTAAGCACACACATTCAGCTCTACTTCATCGGGCTAATAGAATGCATTGGCCAGCGTTGATTGGCCAGAGTACGGAACTCGACCAATCAGCGCTGGCTCTGCTGGAGGAGGCGGAGTCTAAGATCGCTCCACACCAGTCTCCATTCAGGTCCGACCTTAGACTCCGCCTCCTCCTCCTGATGTAGCAGAGCCGAGGGTGCGCTTGAACCCTTGTGCAGCCTCGGCTCTGCTACATCAGAGCCGAGGGTGCGCTTGAACCCTTGTGCACACTCTGCTTCATCAAGCTAATAGAATGCATTGGCCAGCGCTGATTGAAGCAGAGCTGAATCTGTGTGCTTAGCTCAACTACTCCACCGGTGTAGTTGAGCTAAACACACACATTCAGCACTGCTTCATCACGCCAATAGAATGCATTGGCCAGCACTGATTGGCCAGAGTACGGAATTTGGCCAATCAGCGCTGGCTATGCTGGAGGAGGCGGAGTCTAAGGTCGGACCTGAATGGAGACTGGTGTGGAGCGATCTTAGACTCCGCCTTCTCCAGCAGAGCCAGCGCTGATTGGTCGAGTTCCGTACTCTGGCCAATCAGCGCTGGCCAATGCATTCTATTAGCCCGATGAAGTAGAGCTGAATGTGTGTGCTTTCTATTAGCCCGATGAAGTAGAGCTGAATGTGTGTGCTTAGCACACACATTCAGCTCTACTTCATCGGGCTAATAGAATGCATTGGCCAATCAGCGCTGGCCAATGCATTCTATTAGCGTGAACTGAGTTTGCACAGGGGTTCTAGTGCACCCTCGGCTCTGCTACATCAGATTGCTACATCTGATGTAGCAGTGCCGAGTGTGCATCAGATGTGTAGTTGAGCAGAACTGGCTCAGCACTGCTAAGTCTCTGCATTCGCATAGGAATGCATTGGCCAGCCTTCGGCCAATCAGCGCTGGCTCTGCCGGAGGAGGCGGAGTCTAATGTCGGACCTGAATGGAGACTGGTGTGGAGCGATCTTAGACTCCGCCTCCTCCAGCAGAGCCAGCGCTGATTGGTCGAGTTCCGTACTCTGGTCAATCAGCACTGGCCAATGCATTTCTATGGGGAAAAGTTAGCTTGCGAAAATCGCAAACTGACAGGGATTTCCATGAGATAAAGTGACTTTTATGCCCCCAGACATGCTTCCCCTGCTGTCCCAGTGTCATTCCAGGGTGTTGGTATCATTTCCTGGGGTGTCATAGTGGACTTGGTGACCCTCCAGACACGAATTTGGGTTTCCCCCTTAACGAGTATATGTTCCCCATAGACTATAATGGGGTTCGAAACCCATTCGAACACTCGAACAGTGAGCGGCTGTTCGAATCGAATTTCGAACCTCGAACATTTTAGTGTTCGCTCATCTCTATTAATTAGGAAGACTTTTGTGTGTTATGACTGTCTGTGTTTTCACGAGAATAACAGAAACTTTCGAAATTGATAATTATATGTAATTTTCAGTACATTGTCCTTTTTTTTTAACAAACAAACGCAAAGTATAATGACCAAAATTTACCACCAACATAAAGTACAATGTGTCACGAAAAAACAATCTTGGAATCACCTGGATGGGTAAATGCATTATGAAGCTATCCTCACATAAAGTAAAAGACGTCATATTTGAAAAACAGGGTCTGAGCCTTAAAGGGGTTGGCCACTTTCAGACCAATATTGACAAACAAATGTACAATAGAAAGATATACAATTTTCCAATACACTTTCTGTATCAGTTCCTCACAGTTTTCTCGATCTCTGCTTGCTGTCATTCATTCTGTTACTTCTAGAGGATAAAACTCTGACCATGGTCATGTGATGTACGGTCCATGGTCATGTGATGAGCACACAGGCGCACAGCTGATTACTAGGCAGATGTCTGAATATTGTGCTATGACTGTAACGAGCAGCACCTGTGTGCTCATCACATGACCATGGTCAGAGTTTTATCCTCTAGAAGTAACAGAATGAATGACAGCAAGCAGAGATCGAGAAAACCAAGAGGAACTGATACAGAAAGTGTATTGGAAAATTGTATATCTTTTTATTGTACATTTGTTTGTCAATATTGGTCTGAAAGTGGCCAACCCCTTTAAGGCCCAAACTACCCTGCATCCTTAAGGGGTTAAACCTATAAGGAATCCGCCAGCACTTCGGTAGATACAATTGACATACCGCAATGGTTTTGGAAATTGCAGCATTTCTGCTGTGTGTATTTTTCTGCAATGTGTGGATTGGATTCGCTATCATTGCAATGACTGTAAAATGCCGTGGTTTCTGCCTCGGTGCGTCTGCCGCATCCAAACCGTGATGTTTACGCTATTTGGAGCTCCGACACATTTTATGGTAAATCAGGAGATGTTATTCATCAATACTCTCAAAGCCTTAAATTTAGGTTCATTTTAATTGTACGTGTTGCACATGTAATGTTCATGCTATATGTGCTATGTATCATCAACTATGTACTTCTACTAAGTAGTATTAATGGTAGTAAGAGTAGGACTGTTATTTTAATGCCGCTATATTAAAGGGATTATCCAGGATTAGAAAACATGGATGCATTCTTTCAGAAAGAGCCCCACTTTCTCCTCTCTGTTTGATTTTCACATGTCTTGTGAATGTAGCATTACACGGTTACAGCAACATATATGGCTGTGCAGAAACAGATAGCAGCTGATGGTAACAACAACCTGTTTAATAACACTGCATTTTCAGATCATTTACTTATTTCAATTTTAAGATATAGCACAAAACTTATCCATTTTGGAGAGAGGCGCTTTTGGGTATTTCTGCACATAAGATGCTATCAGAATACGCAATGGATGGCTTATCCGATTTTAGTGAGTAGCAAAGCATTTGGTGTTTGGAAAGGAGAGGCAATAGCCTTTTTTGCTTTTTTATATCTACTATACTACGCCTATAAAATCAGTACAGAACAGGATGGACAAGGCCACAAGGCTGTTTGGTGGCCAGGACAGGATGGAACAGAACAGACAAGGCAGGAGATTGATATCTCATTGTGTGGTGTTGGCAGCAGTGGCGGGACCCTATGGAACAGTATGAACAAGACAGAGATGGAGATGATGCCTCCCTGTGGTGACAGCAGCAGAAGCAGTACAGCATTGGTAGTAAATACATTATGCTTCAATCTCACATGTGTATGTTCCTGCACACACATCCAATTATGTGTGATGCCACTTGCTGTACTAAATACTTTTTCTGTCAATGCACTGGAGGCTGAACAAAACAATACACCCACATCATACTGGGCCAGTTTCTGCTGCTGGTCCAGAATGCTGCTCCAAATGTCTTTGGGATCAGGGCATCTACTGGAGTAAAGGCATGGCTCAGGTATAACTGAACCTGGTTAATCAAGTGTTGCCTATTCATTTACTCATCTGGGTCATGTTGGTGCAAAGAAAGGAACTGATTCCAAATGTTGAATAAAATGTATTGGCTGCATCTGCTTCCTCTAGCAGTAGAGCCTGCATAGGTGCTGGAAGAGAACCAAATAAAGGGGAGAAGAGAGGGACCTGCCATCAAGGCATGTGCCCAGCAGACACCTTGATGCCTCTGTTATCTCTGCTCACAAATCTGATGGCCACTGCAAAGGCCTTGACTAGAGATGGGTAAATTCACGAGATTCATTTTCACAAACATTTGTGAAGTTCATCCTTCTGGTTTGTTTTGTACCTTTCTTGTTAAGATAGAACAAGAAATGCTATTATTATACCCTAGACCCTAGTGTATAATAAGTGGGGACCCAGGGGAAGCGAGGATAAAATAACCATCACTTCTACTCATCATGTCTCCCCTCTCCTGGGCATCCTTGCAGCTTCTGATGGTCTCCCTGCTTCCCCTTCCAGCCTACGACCTCCAGCTGATGTCACATACCCTAGGGTCTCTGAGGCTTGTGGAGACCTCAACAGTCATGTAGAGCAGGTCAGCATCGCAAGATTAAAAAGCAGCATTGTGACTTCAAACGGGAGTGTTTGTTATTTTAGGAAAAAAGCTGCATTTTCATAATGTTGAGCCTTATCCTAAAATAGTGTTTGGTTGTAATTACAGATGAGCGAACACTGTTTGGATCAGCCGATCCGAACAGCACGCTCCCATAGAAATGAATGGAAGCACCTGTGACGCTGGCCACCGGCAAAGTCAGCGTCACAGGTGCTTCAGTTCATTTCTATGGGTGCGTGCTGTTCGGATTGGCTGATCCGAACAGTGTTCACTCATCTCTAGTTGTAATTAAGGTATTGAGGTATGTTGTAATTCTTTTTGGTTTACAGTACACATGACAGTGAGGCTAGAGCTAGAACTCAAGCCATAGGAAAAAAAAAAAAAAACACAAAAAAACTTGAAAATAAACTGGTGAGTTTGCTGCTATTTTTTGGCAACAAAATGTGAACTTAGTAGAAGATTTACATATATTACTTTTTCAATAAATATAATCATTATGGAATGTAAAAAAATAGATTTATAACTGACATTTCCTAGCCAATAAATATGTTGTGTTATAGAATTTCTCTCTGTTTTGTTTCCATCATTATTGCAATTACATTAATATATTTTTGTTTTTAGAGAGGACTCAAAACTTGCATTAAATATTTCGCAAAAACTGGTGACAACAATGCATTAACTCAGGGATGTAGATCATCCTCTAAATCCTAATCCAAAACCGATGACCCGAGGGCACAGCCCATTTCTACAGTATCTTAAAATCCTGCAGCCCAGTGGATGTCACCATCTGTCCATATCTTTAAATCAATGACCTCATGTACATCTAAGTGCCATGGAATTAGATAAAAATGTCCAATGTTTTTATGCCTGTGACAGCAAGGCTAGAATTTATTTGCAATTACCAGTACAGAAAACACAATTCTATAAGCTTTAATGTCATATGTTTACATATAAGAAAATTTTATTGGAGGATTTGCACTATTTCCACATTGCATTCAAATCTTAAAAATTCAGGTCACGTTATGGAATTTTAGATACAAAAACAAACCTTCACCTGCTTATCTTGAAAATGCAATGAATAAACAATTTCAAAGAATGTTACAGTTGTTTATGCATACTGGATCTAAGGATGAATTTCAATTTTTCTTTTTTTTTTTTTCAATTTTTTAATTTTCACATCTACCAAACCCCTTACAGTTTTGTACAAAGACTGGTGAGGACCCCTTTCCTGTTTTCCTAAATATTCTCCTAATTGAAACTGATATTGGTGAAATCAGAAACAAAATATCCCATTGGTACTAATTTAGGATTTATGTAATTTTCTACATTTTTGGATTAGGAAGCAAGTATTATATTTTAAGCTCTCTAGGGGTTGGTTCCCATCTGTGTTGGTATTCCATCTGGGGGAGACCGCATGGAGACCCCCCCACCTACCCCCGAACGGAATAACAAACGCAATTGCAAGCGCTGTGCAGTAAAAGCACACAGACCTCATAGACTAAAATGGGGTCCGTGTGCTTGCCGCCAGATATCCGCACAGAACATGCGGACAGGAAAGTACTTCACAATCTACTTTCCTGTCCACATGATTCATGCAGGCAGTGTGCAGCAAGCACACGGACCCCATTATAGTCTATGGCGTTCATGTGCTTTTACTGCACAGCGCTTGCAATTGTGTTTTGTATTCTGTTTGGGGGGTACCCATATGGACATTCCCCCGGATGGAATACCAACGCAGATGTGAATGAAGGGTCAAAGCCATGCCCACTTACACTAGGCTTTATTCATATGACAGTGCCTTTTTTCATAGACCTATTGTCAGTGAAAAACAATCATGTAAAACATGTCCATGGAAGGAACTTATTCACATAAGCTTCACTGAAGGAGGATTGACAGTCCACCATAGGAATTTCAATTGTATAAAACTTCACTTTTATTATTTACTTTTTTAAAAAACACGGCAAAAAGTCTAAAAGCATGTTACCACCATAGGCTACTAATATCCTTATTAGTGAGAAAAATATATATGTGGGGAGGAGCACTATCACAGGAACTTGCTCTATATATCACCTATGGCTACCTCCCTAGAGACATACAATAGTGGCCATATACTGCTGAAAGTTGTAGCGGCGGTCCTGCTGACAGTCAGCTCACCATACCGCCAATATCAAAAGAAAACAGTTTTAACTGCTTCTAGTTGTGAAATTGAGATTTATAGACCCCTGATGAATCTTTACATCTATAAGACGAAACACGTAGGGTCAGTTTATGTATATGTGAGCCATTGTCCGGAGTGAGTCTGAACAGGGACCTGGCCAGGGGGTGAAGGAGTCTTCTGCTGAGCCTTTCTATATAGGTCCTGTTTTTGGGTTGACTTGTAGTATATGGTGGTGACATGCTTTTAGACTTTTTGGCGTGTTTTTTTTAAAAAAAAGTAAATAATAAAAGTGAAGTTTTATACAATTGAAATTCCTATGGTGGACTGTCAATCCTCCTTCAGTGAAGCTTGTATGATAGGAATTTATTACATACAAATAGCCGTGAATTTAAACTTATTCACAGGGTCACGAATAACGGCCATGCAATGCCCATTTTTGCAATGGTCATCACATGGCCCTTATAAATCCTTTGACGGACAAAGATAGGGCATGTCAGTTTTTTTTTTTTTTTAGAGGGTGTGCTGGTAACATATTGGTGCCAGATACTACAGTTCAACAGAGGACTCACCTCTACTTTTTACTGAAAAGTATCTGGGTAGACTTTCCCTGTAACTTTGGCAGCACTCAATGTCACCATAAAGTAAACATTCACAAAATTATTAATTGGTACATTTTTTAAACAAATGTAGCGAATCCCATCCGCATATTGCAGAAAAATACCCGCAGCGGAAATGCTGCGATTTCCAAAACCTTTGCGTTGTCAACTATACCTATGGAAACGCAGGTGGTTTTCATATAGGTATAATTGAAGGAGAAAGTCCACAGAGGGAAACTCTGCAGACTCCCTGTGAAAAGAGATGCGGGAAAAACTGCAATGTGTTTCCACTGCGGTTTTTCCCTTGGTGCTTTTTTTTCCTGCAGTTCACTATGTGGGACCTTAACCTTAAACTGAAGTATAGTTTTAAAAAAGAGGTGCAGCCACCCCAGGTCTTCGTCCTTATACCAGGTCCTGGGACATCGATCTAGGTTCATCCTTGTCTGCTACTGATTGGGCCGGCTCATTCATGTTTGTTCACAAGTTGCCACTGCCTTGTAGTGCCCAGGAAAAGAATTTTAAAATCCTGACCTGCTGGTATCATTGCCCAACCCTTCTTCACCATATTTATCCTACTGTTCCTGACATGTGTTGGCGCTGTGGTGTCGCGGTTGGTTCCTTCTTCCACGTCTGGTGGGAGTGTGGGGAGATTCAGGTGTTCTGGTGTTCTATTTTCTCTTTATACACAAAGGTTAGTGGTCGCTCCTTGTCCCCATCTCCTCAGCTCCTCACCTTTCTAAAGTAAAAGGTGATCTCCTGCACTACTTCCTCATGGCTACCAGGATGGTTATCTCCCGCCACTGGCATAGCACTATGACCCCCTCTCTGATGGAATGGCTCCAGGAGCTCCTCCTTATCAGGAGAATGGAGGCCTTGGTTGTGGAGGACTCTGTGGACCCATCTAAGTTTGAAACCCTCTGGCGGCCATGGGTTTTGTTTCATGAATCTGCAGAATTCTCCTCCCTAATTGCATAATTTCCCCCTCATGGTTCTTTCTCTTTGGCCCCTTGGGGCCCTTATCTCGAGCCCGCCTATGCCCCTGTCATTAACCTGTGCCTTGTCCTTGTTGTGCCTTTGTCTCTTATGTGTTTTTTGTTTCCTTGTCTTGTACCCCTTGATCACCTTGGCCTTGGGGGCTTCCTTTCCCCTGTTGTTATGTTTTGACTGTTCATTTTGCGATCTGTACACAAGACGTTATGTTGGCCCCTATTGGGCCTTGTTTTTCCTCTATCCATGCATTGACTTGCCTTTGTTTTGTTATGTTTTGAATAACCAATAAAAAATTGGTTACACCTAAAAAAAGAGGTGCAATGAGGGCAGAGCCCTATCAAAATGGTGCACAACTGTAATAAATTTGTTTCAACTTTATACTACGTATATCTATTCACCTTCTGTAAAGGAAATCGGTGGAACAGCTGAGGAAAGATTAGTTTCCCTGTGGCAATACAAATTATAAAAGAAAATAAAACAAAGAAATATATAAAAAAATAAAAAGAATTTAGGGAAAAATTATGTTTCCATATAAATTTGAAATTTTCAAAATTAGTTAAAAAAACAAGGTTCATTTTATAACTCCAAAACTTTTAAAGTATATCTGAATAATTAGTTGCTAATTTCGATGCAATATTAGATATTAAATTAGTTCCGTTTTGTCTGGATAAGGCAACTTGCTACAGAGTTCAAGAAATCTGTCCTACATGACAAATGAAAAGTGAAGGCCGGGTTTATCAGTGGGCAGTAAAATAGGACCTGAAGTAACATCTCAAAGTATTGATTTTGTAATTTTGGCAAATTAGGAACAAGACAGAAAACCTATTAGACCTCTCCACCGGGCACTTTTGGTGCGATGCTGCAACTGAAATTAAAATTGCATACACCTGTCTCTTTAAAGGGCAAATAGACACAAATGACTGGGAGACGGCGTCTGTTAGGGGATCTTGTAAAATTTTTATAATTACACATTTGATATGAAAAACTTTTGATGTCTAATAATAGGAATGCCAACGAGCACATCTCAAATTTTCATAAATTATAGCTCAACTTAGATGTTCTTTTATTACATTTTAACAAATTAAAATTTTCACAAAGCCAGAAGAGTTTTGTAATAACAGAAAGAAAGGGACTATGGTAATAGTATTATCTGTCAGAACATTATGAGTAATGATTATATAAAAATCTATATACCGACGACTAACCGAAGGAAAGATCAAATTATAGGCTTCTGTGTCAAAGTATAACACAGAAGTTAGATTATGTTATTGCTATAGAGCAAACCAAAAGGTATCTTAAAGGGATTTTAAAATTATTTTTTTTTTTTCCTGAAATCATCATAATTTCATTTACCGGTATCATAACATTTAGCGTTATATGCAGATTTTGAATTACTGTACGTTCTCCGTTTAAGGCTTTTTAGGACTTACTTTTTTTTACAGGCTGACAATAGGAATAGATCAAAAAAATATTAAAAATAGCCATAAATGACCAAGGGAATGACATGATGGGATTTCTAGAATTTACATGATGGGATTTATAGAATTTGAGATACAAATAATTTTAATAAATATTATCTTTAGAATTTAGAGAAATCACTGAAATAAGTAATTGTCAAGCAAATTATATTTGTATTTTTATGTTGCATTTTTAAATGGTTTATAGTATAGACCCGTACCTATTATGGGATGTTTCACAGCGTGGCAATCAATAACACTTTCTAAGATATTGAGAAACCTTTGTGCAAGTAATGAAATCAGTGATCATCCCGAATCATGGTCAAATGCCACAGTGTGTGTCGAAACAATAATGTTAAAGACAATCTGTCACCCGAAAGATCTCATTAAATTAGGGCATCTATTGCTTTTTTAATTAACAGTTAGCTAGTGGAAGCCATTGCATGGCAAGGAACCTCTACAATATAATGGATGAAAAATGGGGAGCAGCTTCTCTATTATAACATATCTGAACTTTCATGTAACACTATATCTGGTCATTGAATGACCTGTATCTTGCATTTTTGTATCGGTTTCCCCCTCTCCAGGCTCTATCTTGAATCAGTTGTCACTAATGCAGTGGGTGGACACTATGATGTCTCTCGTAAACAGCACAGGAGAACAACAGGGGATCACACTCCATCACATTCACACCATGATTTTTCGATATACATAGAGTGATCCCTTCCATCCTTCTTCCTCCTTTCCTTCCCTTAGTTTCTTAGGCCTGATGTTTGTGTTAATGTTTGTGTATTGGTCCATGGCTACAGTCCATACACTGTATCTTTATGATCCACGCACTGTCATTTCTACTGTTGTACTTACAGAGACTTTATTTTATTGTCTGTTCTCCAATACTATTATTCTTTCTCGATTCATGAACCTATTATATACCTATTGTTATGTTGACTATTATGCATTTTCTGATGTGTAGATTGATTTGCCATGTAGGCCCTTCATGTTTTCCTTTGTTCTCCATATTTACCTTTTTTATATTGTACTTTGAAAAGTTTTAATAAAAACTATTGATATATATATATATATATATATATATATATATATATACACTCACCGGCCACTTTATTAGGTACACCATGCTAGTAATGGGTTGGACCCCCTTTTGCCTTCAGAACTGCCTCAATTCTTCATGACATAGATTCAACAAGGTGCTGGAAGCATTCCTCAGAGATTTTGGTCCATATTGACATGACGGCATCACACAGTTGCCGCAGATTTGTCGGCTGCACATCCATGATGCGAATCTCCCGTTCCACCACATCCCAAAGATGCTCTATTGGATTGAGATCTGGTGACTGTGGAGGCCATTGGAGTACAGTGAACTCATTGTCATGTTCAAGAAACCAGTCTGAGATGATTCCAGCTTTATGACATGGCGCATTATCCTGCTGAAAGTAGCCATCAGATGTTGGGTACATTGTGGTCATAAAGGGATGGACATGGTCAGCAACAATACTCAGGTAGGCTTTGGCGTTGCAACAATGCTCAATTGGTACCAAGGGGCCCAAAGAGTGCCAAGAAAATATTCCCCACACCATGCCACCACCACCACCAGCCTGAACCATTGATACAAGGCAGGATGGATCCATGCTTTCATGTTGTTGACGCCAAATTCTGACCCTACCATCCGAATGTCGCAGCAGAAATCGAGACTCATCAGACCAGGCAACGTTTTTCCAATCTTCAATTGTCCAATTTCGATGAGCTTGTGCAAATTGTAGCCTCAGTTTCCTGTTCTTAGCTGAAAGGAGTGGCACCCGGTGTGGTCTTCTGCTGCTGTAGCCCATCTGCCTCAAAGTTCGACGTACTGTGCGTTCAGAGATGCTCTTCTGGATACCTTGGTTGTAACGGTTGGCTATTTGAGTCACTTTAGCCTTTCTATCAGCTCGAACCAGTCTGGCCATTCTCCTCTGACCTCTGGCATCAACAACGCATTTCCGCCCACAGAACTGTCGCTCACTGGATGTTTTTTCTTTTTCGGACCATTCTCTGTAAACCCTAGAGATGGTTGTGCGTGAAAATCCCAGTAGATCAGCAGTTTCTGAAATACTCAGACCAGCCCTTCTGGCACCAACAACCATGCCACGTTCAAAGGCACTCAAATCACCTTTCTTCCCCATACTGATGCTCGGTTTGAACTGCAGGAGATTGTCTTGACCATGTCTACATGCCTAAATGCACTGAGTTGCCGCCATGTGATTGGCTGATTAGAAATTAAGTGTTAACGAGCAGTTGGACAGGTGTACCTAATAAAGTGGCCGGTAAATGTATATATATATATATATATATATATATATATATATATATATATATATATATATAAGTTTTTGAATGAGATGGGAAGGTACAGCAAGCATGATAAATGGAGAGAGAGACATCTCCAAACATATTACTGTACGTTACAAAGTTTCTGTATTCATCATTGATTTATGCAAAAATTTTTGAATTTTTACATTAAGAATGGATATGTATGTCCTCCTTTATTTAGACTCTTGGCTGGATGTGTCTAGATATGTGTGTTACAAGTTAGGCTAGGATTCATATCTTCACCCAGCTTCCATTCGGGGATTTCATTTCCCATTTCATTTGGTAATGCAGAGACAAAAGTCCTATGAGCAGGACTTTTCGAGCAGAAACCAGGCGGAGACCAAGTGGACCCCATTATAGTTACTTGTGGGTTTCTGCGGGTAACTGCTTTTTAAGCTGATTTGGTTTCCATTTTTTTGGATTCCCAAGTGGACCCGAAGAATGGAAACTGGGAACAGTTGTGATTCTAGCATTAGGCATCTTTAATAAAAGCAACATGATCTCCTATTAACACAAGTTAACACAAAGAGACATGCTAACTAAGCTACCATATATACTCGAGTAAAAGCCGACCCGAATATAAGCCGAGGCGCCTAATTTTACCTAAAAAAAAACCTGGAAAAACTTATTGACTCGAGTATAAGCCGAGGGGGGAAATGCAGCAGCTACTGGAAAATTTCAAAAATTAAAATGGCCGGAGTTTTTGGGTGCAGTAAATGCTGTATGCTGGGGAAGGGGAGGGGGTGTTGTGGTTGTCTGTCTGCCCCTTCCCTGAGCTTGAGGACTGGGTTTTTTTCCTCCCAACATGGAATTCCGCATGGCTGAATATAGGATATCTGCAGTGCGCCTTCCTGACGGGATAGGAGCACTGCATATACCCTATATTCAACCTGGCTGCAGTCAGGCTGAATTCCAAGTGGGGAGGAAAAAAAAACCCAGTCTTATCTAAGGGAAAGTTAGACAACTTTTTTTTTTCCCGCTATGGCATTTACCGTACAGGAAAATATTTTTATAGATTTGTAGAGCGGGCGTTTTCGGACACAGGGATACCTAACGTGTATGTGTTTCACAGTGTTGACAGTATTAGTTATTAATTATATGTGTTCTAAGGAAAGGTGGAGGATTTAAATTTTTAATACTATATATATTTTTTTTTTTATTATGCTAATGCATTGCACTACATTGCAAAAACAGTCATTTCGTTTACAGGCTGCATAGCGCAGCCTGCAAAAGAAAAGTACTGCAGGCAAAGGAGCCTTTACTGAAGCGCTGAGGGGAATCCCCAGCAGAAACACTGAGGGGTGGACCTGAATGAGAACTTTCGCTTGCCGGACCCGAAGAGGAACTGCGGCCAGCCGCCCGCGGGAGGTCTGAGGGGAATCCCTTGCAAGAGCTCTGAGGGGATTCCCCAGCTGCCAGGGACTCCCCTCAGCGCTTCTGCCGGCAGCCGGCCATAGTATCCCTTCAGGTCCGGTGGCCGAGGTCTTCCTTCAGGTCTGGCCTCAGCGCTCCTGCTGGCAGCAGGGGATCTCCCTCAGTGCTTCAGGGTCGCCCTTGAGAGAGCGGTTGTGCCCTCTGCCTCCTCTCTCCAGGAGCAAGGCGTCGCCTGCTGCTTCCCTGCAGTGGTTCTCCTTGGAGGCTTCCAGCACTACCCGCGGAGGACATCTCTGCTGTAACTCTTACAGCGGAGATGTCAGTGCTCATGAGCTCCACTGTAACAGGGGAGGTGCCGGTTGCCATGGAGACAGCTCTGGAGTAGAGCGGCGCCATTATAGCTACAGACCCATCCAGACCCAACATTCAGACACCGGGGCGGGTGCCGGGCCGCAGCATCGCCATGCTCCTAGCAGAAGCGTGGCGATGCTGTTCATTTCAAACTGCAGAAGTACTTACGGTACTTCTGCTAGCACACACCGGGTGCGGGCCTGAGGTCACGTGGCCACGTCACCCCGCATGTGATAAAGCAGTGGTGGTGGTGGGGGGGGGCTGTCTGTGTTCGGCCCTGCTAGCAGAAGTACCGTAAGTACTTTTGCAGTTTGAAATGAACAGCATCGCCACGCTTCTGCTAGGAGCATGGCGATGCTGCGGCCCAGAACCCGCCCCGGTGTCTGTATGCTGGGTCCGGATCCCGGGTCTGTAACTACGATATTGCCGTAATGACCCAAGTATAAGCTGAGGCTGACTTTTTCAGCACAAAAACTGTGCTGAAAAACTCAGCTCATACTCGAGTATATACGGTATTTGTGTCTTTGTGTGACCACTATGTGAGTATGAAATATAAAGATTGAGAGTCTTCAGTAGTTGATACCTTTTTAATGGCTAACAAAAATAATGACAGATTGCAAGCTTTCGAGACTACTAGGTCTCTTCATCAGGCATAGTATAACACAATTTCTTAGGGCATGCATATATATACATAAAAAGGGGCAATAAATCAACTGTTCGGTGCAACAGTTGATGGAAAGCAGTATATACACAAATAAATAGATAAGTTAAAAAACAATTGATCAGTTCAAAGATGGCCCTCTGAGTTTTTATGGTCCCTTTGATTAGTGATGTGTTGCCTAGCTCTTGTAGAAGGATATAAATCTACATAAATCAGCAGATTAATTTTTTTATTTTTTTAAAATGTAGATTGTGAGCCCCACATAGAGATCACAATGTACATTGTTCCCTATCAGTATGTCTTTCAAATATGGGATGGAAATCCATGCAAACACGGGGAGAAAATACAAACTCCTTACAGATGTTTTTTTTTTCCTTGGTGGGATTTGAACACCAGGACTCCAGCTTTGCAAGGCTGCAAGTGCTAACCACTGAGCCACCGTGTGGCCCCATGGCAGATATAACCCCCTCTGAAATGTGTCAAAGGTGGTCATGAATTTATGCTTCCATATTCTGCTGTCTCTTTTATTGTGGGTGGGAAGATGTTAGGAGAAAGTTGTGAATTGTAAGACCTTTTTTGTTAGCGGACTGAGATTGTGTTGAACTAGTTTTTATAGAAATTACATTAACTAACTAAACTGGAGATCTGCTAAGCCCGGTCACCTTCTTATGTAGTCCTAACAGATCTGACAGTGCCTTGTGCAAATTTTTTGTACAGAAAATAATAGATTTCTAGAATAGGTCTTGTCACTGTGTCACTTGCAGAGGATGCTGTGAGGTTGTATGGATCATATTTGAATATGATGTGAATGGTTGATTCTCCTTTCACACATGATCAGACTTCATAGTCTTTACATATTTAGTGTGACATTAAATTATCACCTGCCTTTAGAGATCTTTTCATCCTGCTTTGTTAACAGGAATTTGAGATACATTATTATTTTAGTCTTTGAATTGGGGCTTTACAATACAAATGGATGTAAACTAAAAGGGACATCTGCAAATGTATTGATATTGTTGTTTCTAGCATACAATTGACTTAGGAACATGTCTGTTATATTAATATGTACTTACCCAACCAGGATAGATAATGTGGCCGATTTATGTGTTGGTGCTTTGGTGCTGGCATGAAATGTGCACAGATTATTAAAGGCTGATTTAGGGAAATCACAGGAGGTCTGTGGTGTACCTGAATTACTGCCAAAGGTTTTATAACTTGTGCCATTTTTCTGGCCTAAGTTATAATAAATTTGTCAGCCTTAGATGTCCTCACCCAGTCCCCAGTCAGCCTATCCCTGCCATATTCTGTTCACATTTTTTTTTTTTTAAATAGCTAGTGGGGCCCAAAATGAACAAAAGTCAAACATTTTGCACAAAAAGCAGCACCCAATACAAAAATCACAACTTTTTCATACCGTGTACACCAGAAAACCACCATGGAAGGCATGAAACATTGGCCCCAGTATAAGTTTCCCTTCAGATCTTTTCTTTCTTTTCTAATTTTCTTACATATGCTGAAAAAAAAAATGAAGTTAAATTTTGATTCATTGCAATGAGGTCTAATAATCCTATGAATCCTATGAGTGTTGTTAAGGAGGACCTTTCATGTTCTTGGGCACATGCGGTGTAATACACTGTTAGAAAGCTGACAGTGTGCTGAATTCAGCGCACTATTGGCTTTCCTATTCTGTGCCCCGCTGAAGAGCTATCGGTGCCGTTACTGTAGCTCTTCAGTATCAGAAGGGCGTTTCTGACAGTCTGTGAGGTACACCCCTCCTTACAGACGCTGAGTGGTGAGGAGTGCCCCCCCTCCTCCTGACAGTACTCATCTATAGACTAGTACTGGGGGGGTATTCCATCATGGCTGGGCGGTAAGGAACACCCCCTTGCAGTACAGAGCTACGGACAGCACTGCCTAGTCCTCTACTACTCAGTGCTAGCCTTGCTCTCATGTAACAAGCATCCACAATACTGTTATCCCTGTTAGTGTCTCCCTGTCCAGTTACAGTACCTTGCTAGCATTGCAGTATTTCAAGCTATTGTGAAGATAAATGCAAAATACGTCATATAAAAACACTGCTTAATGTGAAAACATTCTCTCATATCTATGATTTTTTCATAGACAACCTATATTAATCTGACTTAAAGCTGAATATTGGAGCTTCACATTTAATCCATCATCTCATTTCTGGAAATTCTACAATATCATTTTACCTTTGTGTGTTATGCATTAGAGACCAAAATGCGTTGTATGCATTCTGTCATTGGAAACAGTAAAATCCACTCCGGTATCCTCTATTGATGTGTGCCTGTAAAGCATATACATGCACAGTGCGGTATAAATGAATAGGAAGCATGCTGTCATAAAGCGACAGGAGGAAACAATTATACAGTAAAATGACTTCTTTACATATCACTTTAACAGAAAACACTGACAAATTTTTAGAAAGCTTTGAGCAAGATTTCATTTTCCCTCTTTGGTCTTACTAATAACAGGAATATGTTCACAAGATTGAAAAGTATCTTCTAAGGGCAACAATATTAATAAAAGGTATGTCAAGAAAAAGCTATAACGAAAGATTGTCTATCCTGCCATAAACATGTTTCGCCCGCAGCTATGGAGACTGAAGGGGATATTAAACAATTCTTAGGTTTCTCCGGGGAACGGAGAGGGTGATCACAAAACATCCCTCAACCATGTGAGTATTTTGTCTGCAGTTCCAGGTTACATACCAAACCTCTTTACAGATTGGGGAAACAAACTTATATACATAAAGGCAATATTGACTTTTCTAAAATACAGATTTAGATTTCCATATATGCAAGAAACGGCTTTTTTAGGGTCTTATATTATAAAGTGATGCAGATTCGGAGACTTAGTTACAATGTTATGTATCATATGTCATGTTGGCTATTCCTGATTCAAGATTTGTATATTAGACTGTTAAAGAATATTTTGAT
This sequence comes from Leptodactylus fuscus, assembly GCF_031893055.1. Lineage (NCBI taxonomy): Eukaryota > Metazoa > Chordata > Amphibia > Anura > Leptodactylidae > Leptodactylus > Leptodactylus fuscus. The sequence continues at coordinate 46,875,356 of NC_134268.1, read as the reverse complement.
AAAAAGAAAAGAAATTCTATATAATATAAAATATATAAATATAAAACAAGTATTTCTTGGGCTTTATAAGCCATTTTTCTTTTTTTTGAACTTCACTTCTCTGTCCACTTTCTTTAGATCAAACAGTCAACCTCGATATTTAGACAAAAGCCTTACATTTGCCTCAAGATGTTCTGCACAGAAAGCAATCAATAAACTTTTGCAATACCAACTGTGTCATGGAACAATTCCCTTTTGCTCAGTAGAAGTCAATCTGGTTAATCCATGCTTGGTTAATCTGGACATTTTAGTGTACATGATATCTAAGTGGTTACAAATCTTCCAACAATAAGTAATATTGACAAAATGCTATGAGAATGCTGTCAATTCATATCCAACATTGATTCCACTGTGTTTTATGGATTAGCACAGCTTCTCTGTTCAGACTGTCCTGGTCAAACTTTTGGTGGAAAAGCGTAGCCAGTTAGCGTTAAAATCTGTCGCTTTGCTTAATATAGAAACTTCATGAGTATATTTAGAAAGGATGAAAGTCATATATGAGATTTTTGTTATATGGACGATAAATAGAGACAGATCGATAGATCAATAGATAGATAGATAGATAGATAGATAGTGTTAGAATCGGGTCTCGCAGGGTTCTATCATGGCGCACAGCGCCACCTGCGGGTCAATCCGACTCTTGCCCTCGGCCTCATGCAGTGAGGCGACTGGAGTCTAAGTGCCATTTCTCCCCAACTGAGCATGCTCGGACCTTTTGGAGCCACTCACAGCCTAAGTGCCAGTTCTCCCCGACTGAGCATGAGCGGTGAGGTCATGGCCACCGTCCCTATTGGGCGGGGACTTCCATTTAAAAAGAGTGAGTCGACGCCCGCCCGGCGCTCACACTTTGTCTGAAATTGCTACTCCTGATGACAGTGGTCCCAGGGAGAGTCTCCAGTGTCTAGGCAGGTTGCAGTGTAGGGTGCTATCAGATAGACCTGTAAATCCTGAATGACTGACAGCTCTACACCAAGGCCCGGAGCAATAGACATTGTTCCAGCCTGTGGAGCTGCAGCAGGTGTGGTTTCCCAGGTAGCCGTGCTCGCCCTGTCTGGCACTGTTGGAAGCTCCTAGCTGTGTGCAGGAGCTCTCCTAGCTACTGCAGGGGCCGAGGGGTTTGCCCACTCCTAGCTGTGTGCAGGAGCACCCCTAGCTACTGCAGGGGATTATGTTTGTCGCTGACCTGGGGTGAGTGTTAACCCTGGGCAGCTGTTTTGTGTTTGTTTCCAGCCCATTCACATTGGGAGCTGCACTGTCATTCACTCAGTGAGTCTAACTGGTGAACTTGTGCTGCTCCCAGTTCACACTGTGCTGTACTGTTGCACACAGACATACAGCCGCCGATAGGGCCTGTGGACCTCGCTGCAGTGCCTTTGCAGCCCAAGAGGTTCTGCGGTTTCAAAATATTATTTTTGTATATACAGTATATCCAGAAACATAACAGATAGATAGATAGGAGTTTGTAGTATTTTACACACTGACTTCCAGATGGCTACAGTAAGTGCTACTTGGTTACGACACTATCACGCCCAGAATACAGTATGTAGCAGTTGCAGCGTAGAAGTGTGCAACGATGGATATATGGAATGGCACCATTTATGTGCAACTTTGAAAATAGAATTACATGAGTCAGACCAAAGGCAGATTTTTATTTATTCTTTGCCTGGAATTATACTTTAGGTCCCTTGCAAAGTGGAGTGCTAAAGGCTTAATAAGTCTCCACACACCTATATGGTGGTCTCTTCCCAAGGAGTGATAATACCCCCCTTACCCTGTCTAAGCCTCTCACCTCTACTAGGTTAGTCTTCTCTACACCAGGCTGACGAGATGCAATAACATTGAAACGGCTGTCCTCGGTTGAGAGACTATACCTGGTAATAATACCAGCATCATTGTAAAACAAAGGCCTCTTGGAAGGCCGAGCATGATGTTAAAGGAAGCAGCCTTTATTGAGCTATTTCACTGAGATTCTGTCTTCCTAATTACATCAGGGAAGACAAGCTTGCACATTCCAGTGAGCGCCCTCTATTGGTTTGCAACACTGAGGCACCTGACTTCCTAATTACATCATGGAAGTCAGATTTGCATATTCTTCCCATTTAGGTATTGTCACAATTCTTAAAATTGTATGTTATTTATGGTATACTGTATATAGGAAGCTTATATGTGGTAGCTCTCTGAGTTAAAAATAGAAATGTGACCTCATAACAAAGATATTCTCGATGGATAGCAGTGCAAAGATATAGTTTTTCTTATACAAAGATATTCTCATCACCCTCATCAGCAAATGAGCTTTTTGTAGTAATGAGGGCATTTCCATATCTCCAAAGAGTTAAGTGGCAACACACTCATTGCTCCAAAGAATTAATTTGTAAATTAACAAAAATGGTGATATCTTTACCTTGGAGGCATCAATTCCTAAGGACAAACAAAGTATGATTCAAGTGACACTAGTGACAATGTGCCCATCTGTTTCTGGAACTTTTATGAATGTAGCAAAGTTTAACTTTAGAAATAATGTGTTAACTGCAATGTGGCACTGGTTGTTAAACTCAATGCTTTCCATAGATTTCAGTTGCTTTTGTTGCATTCTGTGACAGGATATATCATTAAAGTGTGTTGTCAATGTAATGTTAAGCTTTTTCCTGTACAAGACTACCAAGTAGGGCTGCCCCATGCCATTGGACCTCTGGAAGTTTACAGAATTTGTCCTTTTGGTTCTTAAGAGAATACCTTCACTGCTAGAGAGTGAAGACTGGCAGCCACAGCTAGGATGTCCTGATTATCCAGAAAGAAAGCTAGATAGCATTGTCTAAGAAAACTGTCCCAGATGGGACTTGGATTGTATAAGATAACAGAATTACCCAGGAAGGGATGTGGGTGCTTGTCTAGGGTCATTTCATAAGAACAAGGAGCACATCAGTGTGAGTAAAGAGCAAATACATCTCCTGCACCTACATCAGGTAAGTGGATCTTGTAATCAAAGAGACTGAACCTCCATGTTGTGACTGAAAGGATACTTGACGTCAAGAATGCTACGTGCTATGCTTCTTAATCATGACAATGTCTCCTACATTGTTACTTACTTACAATTAACATCAAGGGTAATCTACCATCCATCAGAAGACTCAGGTCCATCAAATCCAACCTATACCCTACAGTGTTGATCCAGAATAGGGCAAAAAAAACACACAAAAAACATGAGGCTTATGACAATTGCTCCATATCAGGTGAAAAAAAGTTCCTTCCTGACTCCAATCTGGCAATCACTATAAAAACATGGATCAACTGATCCCTACCAAAGTCTAAAACCTGTAACCTGTAATATTTTTCTGTTTGAGAAAGGTATCCAGGCCCTCTTTGAACCTGCTCAACGAATCACTGTGGCAGTGAGTTCTATAGCCTCACTGGTCTTATTATAAACATTCCCTATCTATGTTGCTGGTGAAATTTTGTGATCTCTAGACGCAGAAGATGTCCCCTTGTCACTTTCATCATTAGAAAGTTCTTTTCGTTGTCCCACCATTCTTATATTGCTCTTAGGTCTCTCCGTAGATATCCTTTTTCTAAACTGAATAACCCCAAGATTGTTAATCTGTCTCTATACTCCAATCCACCCATTCCCTTAATAATACAGAACAAACATCTTGTGACAGAATATCTCATAATTAGAGATGAGCGAGTAGTACTCAATCGAGTAGGTATTCAATCGAATACTACGGTATTTGAAATACTCGTACTCGATCGAGTACCACTCGCTATTCGAATGGAAAAGTTCGATGCAGAACCAGCATTGATTGGCCGAATGCTATACAGTCGGCCAGTCAACACTGGTTCTTCTCCTACCTTTAGAAGTCTTCTCCGTGCAGCTTCCCCGCGGCGTCTTCCAGCTCTGAATTCACTCTGCCAGGCATCAGGCCTGGGCAGAGCCAACTGCGCATGTCCGCTTGTAGTGCGGGCATGCGCAGTCGACTCTGCCCAGGCCCGATGCCTGGCAGAGTGAATTCAGAGCCGGAAGATACAGCGGGGACGCTGCAAGGAGAAGACTTCTCGGAGGATCCAGCCCGACCCTCACTCGTGGACTTGGTAAGTATAATTTGATCGAATGTTCCCTACCCCTGAAACGAGCATTTTCCCCCCATAGACTATAATAGGGTTCGATATTCGATTCGAGTAGTCAAATATTGAGGGGCTACTCGAAACGAATATCGAACCTCGAACATTTTACTGTTCGCTCTTCTCTACTCATAATCATGTTGAAACGCTAGTCATCTCACATCACTTAACTGTGGACATATTTACCCAAGAGATAAGGTAAAGGACAAATATGAACATATTTAGAGACAACTATTCTGAATTAACAAATTAAGATTTATCTTCTGGAAAGCTTTTCCTAATGTTATACAGTGCTGCATCCAAGGACACTTCAAACTATGTGTTATCATGTCGTCGTGAGTGCCACTCGAAAGGCATAGGGTATTATTAGCAATGATTTTTTTGTGTGTGTGTCTATGTGACTTCTTAGATCACTTCAATATAGTAGTTATCATTTGTTATGATAACTTAATTAAAACAAGCACTAAGTCCTTTTAATTCATTAATGATAAAATCTTGATTAGTAGTTTTCCTGCTTAGGTGACTTCCTAATTTAAAAAGAAAATGGATTTCCAGATGAAAATAAGCCTGTGGCGAAGATTTTCTTTGAGTGTATAGGGCTTGCAATACTCAAAGGGATATAATTGAGTCTAATTAGTTAGAGTGCAAATGAATTTTTATTTCATATAGAGAAGTGTCATTGATGAACCATGGTACAGAGTTTAAAAAGCATTCAGATTGACAGCGTGGGCTTAAAGTCGGTGGGAAAATCACAAGCTAATTCATTGATTGCCCCTTGGAAATTTCAGTTGTTAATTGTTAGGTAATTAACATAGAGCTACAATTATATTGGCCTTAGGGGGTGATTAATGTTTCAACATGTCAAATTAGCTCAGACTGAAACCTAAAAGCTTTTATATACACATGGGTTACAGACAGATGGCATATTGTGTACGCTGAATACTTGTTTTCTTTTCAATATTTCTGACAATCGGTAAAATGGGTTTGAAGTCCTGGAGAAACCATTTCTAAAAAATTAACAATTCCTGTTATGTTTAAACTATTTACATACAAATTAGCAGATTAACTAACCGTAAAATGCTGGACATCGTTCCAGGGAACCAAGATAATAAAATTACATGATGGATGATATTTATTTCAGATGATGGTTATTATTGTTATACGGCTCGGTCAATAAAACTATGGAAACATTTGGCAACTTTTTAATAGTAAAGTAAAAGTTTAGCATTTCCAGTAATGCCAAATGGGCAGAATTCTATCATAGTGTTTTAATATAGAATAGAATAGAATAGAATAGAATAGAATAGAATAGAATACTTCATTGATCCCCAAGTGTAAATTGGAAAGTTTTAAGCAACTCCGAAATTGGGGAAACTTTTGTTATGGCTGCCCAAAGTCAATTATCAACTCAACATTAAGTACAAAGCTGTTATTACTAGAGATGAGCGAGTAGTATTCGATCGAGTAGGTATTCGATCGAATACTACGGTATTCGAAATACTCGTACTCGATCGAGTACCACTCGCTATTCAAATGGAAAAGTTCAATGCAGAACCAGCATTGATTGGCCGAATGCTATACAGTCGGCCGATCAACGCTGGTTCTTCTCCTACCTTTAGAAGTGTTCTCCGTGCAGCTTCCCTGCGGCGTCTTCCGGCTCTGAATTCACTGAATTCACACTTGTAGTGCAGGCATGCGCAGTCGGCTCCGCTCAGGCCCGATGCCTGGCAGAGTGAATTCAGAGCCGGAAGATGCCGCGGGGACGCTGCACAGAGAAGACTTCTCGGAGGATCCAGCCCGACCCTCACTCATGGACTTGGTAAGTATAATTTGATCGAACATTGCCTACCCCTGAAACGAGCATTTTCCCCCCAAAGAGTATAATAGGGTTCGATATTCGATTCGAGTAGTCGAATATTGAGGGGCTACTCGAAACGAATATCGAATGTCGAACATTTTACTGTTCGCTCATCTCTATTTATTACCACTCCAAGATTTTAAATTCGGCATGACTTCCCTGTACTCCTTGTTATTCCATTTGGTTGAACAGTTATAGAAATTAATATCAGCCTTCATAGTATTATATTGGATAATATTTTATTCGTGTTAATGTATTAATGATAAAAGTGACATTATTTGCTTCTGCCTTACTTGAAACATCAGTTTTTTTTGTAGATTTTGACAATTTTTGATCATTCAGATTTTTCTAAATTTAATGAAAACATTGGATAGTCTGACAAGGACTCAAAGTTCTGCAAATCTAAACTTGGATAAACTTGTGATACCCTAAATACATTGAAAATATGTGTGTAGGTATATATATATATATATATATATATATATATATATATATATATACATGTCATTTAAATATGTTTGATCAGATTTCATGAGTGCAAGAGTCATGCTTTTAGCATTTCCAGAAAGGATTGGTTGTCACAATGAAACTCTTAGACAAATCCATTAGCTTCTCCTGTGCATTGGTTTGCTTGTCTCCCTCTGGTCAGTGCAGTAGAGTGTCCTAATGAGGAAGGGCTAACAGAACTTGATATAATTTGAATCCTACAGGCAATGTAGTCCATTTGGAACTTATCAAACTTCTGCAGCAACACCGCAGCCTTTGCAGAGTCATGAGAGAACTTCTGTAGGAAGCAATGGCCGGAATCAAATTGGAAATTGGATGTAAATATGGTGAAGAGAAAAGGAGACAGCACTGTCCCTTTTAATGGATCCTCTTCAGCATGAGGACCTATAGGCATGACCTTAGTCTAACCAGTTGGGATCTGTTTGTGAGGTGATCGGAGATCCAAATCGCAAGTAGTTCTGCTACAGACATTTTTCTTAGTTTGACCACAAGTAAGATTAGCTGGATGATGTAAAAGACGCAGCTGAAGTTGGATCTGGTTTTTCTGACTGGGGAACCCTGTATGCCATGTGTTTAAAAACATGTATTTCCAAGGCATTCAAGGTGATCTCAGCCCAGTATTCTATGCTCACAGTGCTTACTTTTGATGATATAGAACTGAGTGATACAAATTTGGTTTCCTGCAGTCAGCACCGATTGGAACAAGGAGCTTAATGCATACAGTTTAAACATTGAAATCAATACTAAAACAGTATTCAGCAAACACTCTCTAGTGGAGACTGCACACAGAACTATGTATTATTAACAGGGTGTCGCACCACCTGGTCACACTTTCCTGTGTCCTCTCTGTTCGTCCTGGCCATTGACACTGTGTTCCAGTTATTTCCTGTAGGGTGCTCTGGCCCTTTAAGAATCGGTAACCCCTACTCCCAACTAATCTCCTACACCTGTGGGTAATTTAAGAAAGCCTCTCCTATAAGAAGCTGTCTGAGTGAAAAAGGTTTCTAGATTGCTAGTTCCTGCAAAGTTGTGCTTCCCTCTTATTCTGTCTGCCTGTTCTTGACCCTGACATTGTTCCCAAAACCTGACCCTTGCATGATTGATTAGCCATATCTAGCCCTATACTGACTGGCCTGGACCACTGACTGTGAATGTATTCTATCAGTCCTGACCTCAGTCCATACCTGACTACTCTCCTTTCTGACCCTTGTTGTTAGCTACAGGTGTCTCTAAAGCCCTGCAGTTCAGCTGCCATCTACTCCAAGATTACTCCTACAGTTAGAGTTAGTTACTTTCGTTTTTGTTAGTCATGCAGTGCAGTAACTGCAAAACTTTAGAATTCATTTGTGGCTGCTCTAAACTACAAGAGCTTTTTCTGAGAAGGTATCAGAGAAGCACCCAGTTGGTGGTAAAAACCGGCAGTGAAGTTAACTGTTGGACCTTGTTCACACTAGGGTGCACTGTGGTTCAGAGCCCAGTGGGCTCCACAGGATATTTATTTTAAGATATCCTGCCAATCATAGCACTCAGTGGTTAGCACTGCAGCCTTGCAGCACTGGAGCTCTGGGTTCGAATCCCACCAGGAACATCTGCAAGGCGTTTGTATGTTCTCCCTGTGTTTGCGTGGATTTTCTCCCATTCTACAAAGACATACTGATAGGAAAAAAAAAATGTACATTGTGATCCCTATATAGGGCTCACAATCTACATTTAAAAAAAGAAAAAGAAAAAGTCATGCATGATATTAAGGGGTCTGTCCTAAGAGGCAGTGTATAGAGACACTGTTTTCCTAATTGCATCATGGGAAACAGATTTGCATATACCCCTGAAAACTTTAAACATAGCCCACTGCTGTCTAGATCATGGCAATCTGTCATCGGGTTGGCTAAATTAAATGTTCACTGCTAAACGTGATGCTTTGCACAGTCATTTTCGTTGAAGTCCACCAATTTGACTAAGGTTGGATTCACACCAACGCTCACTCTAATTTGGGGATTCTGTCTTCAAGCAGGACTTTTCTCTCCGTACTTTTCGTGCAGACACCTGGCAGACCCCATTATAGTCAATGGCATCTATGAATTTCCATGGGTAACCACTTTTTTAAGCATATTGGGTTTCCATTTGTCAGGTTCCCAAGTGGATTCCAAGAACGGAAACCCAAGCGTAGGTTTGAACCTAGAGTAACGTTAAGCTAATGTGTATGAAAGAATCAAAGAAAAAAACAACCTTCTTGCTATTATTGTTATTGTTTGCACTGAAGATGAATATTTTCCTGTCTTTAATTATGCCAAATCAACTTCTGCACGTCGAGAATCATTGTGAGGACACAAATTTTATAGCCACAGCTCATCAGTAATACATTATATGCATATCAAGTAAAGTATCTTGATATTAAAATACTTAAATGCACTCATAAATGAGGTTTGCAATACGAGGATTAGCGAAAGCAAAAACAAATCTAGATAAATGCTTGATGTACTTCTTTAATGATATTCCAATACCTGCCTATAGACTTCCTCTTTCATTTTATAGCGGTGGAGTTTTGAAGCATTTAATTATAATAAAATGTTATTTTTCCCTAAATATTTGCATTTCCCCAGATTTATTAGGACATCTGGCTTCTACAGAGGTGACCTGCTTAATGTTATTGCAGTCATTGTATATTTAGGCTGTCGTACTTAGGCCATCTCCAATTTGAAATAGACTTTTAATCATGACTTGCTCTACAAAAAAAAATTAAGAATAAATCAGAATATGCAGAAAGGATTAATTCAAATGCGTATTAGAAGAGTAAAGAAATCTCAGAGACAAGACTAATCATCATTTAGATTATCAGTAGAAGATGATTAAAAACAATGGATTGTATGACAAGTCATGTTGATGCCGCGTCCCATGCAGCCAAATGTTTTAGTTTCATAAATGAAAAAAGCCTAAGCTGCTTACAATGAGAGAAAGTAATCATTTAAATGAGAAACTTAAGATTTTCAAATTACATACTTCATCAACTGAGGTCTATATGCCGGAGATGAGTTATTTCAGTAAAATTTAATATTTTTATTAACAAACCCTAAATGGGAGAATGGCTGAAAGGCTAGAGGACGGAGATGTGCGCGGAGAGTGGTAAATAAATACAATTTTTCTGTTCACTGCAAAAATTAGAAATAATGTACTTTGGAAATATTTCAATTGTCAAGATAATTCATGTAGACTGTGGTCGCTGCTTGTTACTACTTATTATGTTTACCATTTTATGCTCTTGTCTGGGAATGTGAATTTCAGAACTGACAAATTAATATTAAACTTGTATACCGAGTTCAGTAAGCCCGGGTTGTAATTAATTCAATGACGTTCGGTCTTGTCCGCACGATATGGCAGCGATCCCAATTCTTAACTGTTGATATTGAGAATTCAGTTTTAGGGTCTATTAGGAAAGTCTACTGTTCATGAAAGTTTATTTATTTAAAGGGATTGTTAAATTTTTGCAAATAAATGTTATTGTTTATATAAGAGAAGTTGTGCAATTTTCTATTATACTTTCTATATCAGTTTCTCACAGTTTTCAAGATCTGTGCTCGCTGTTATTCATTGTTTATTTCTAGTGGATAAAAATCAGTGTATGGTCATGTGATGTACAGTCCATGGTCATGTGATATACAGTCCATGGTCATGTGATATACAGTCCATGGTCATGTGATGTACAGTCCATGGTCATGTGATGTACAGTCCATGGTCATGTGATATACAGTCCATGGTCATGTGATGTACAGTCCATGGTCACGTGATAGATAGGTGCTTGGCTTGTTGCAAGACAGATTTTGGATTACTGGGGGGGGGGGTTCCCAAGCAGACTCCTTGAATGGCATACCGAACTCAGATGTGAGCTGGGCCTAAGAGGTTTGGGTTCGCTGCATCCTCCATTTTTACTTACTTTGTAAAACTGAAAACCCCTAAATTTTTATTGCTCTTGTCATTTCCTACATGTGTTTATTATAAGTTGATAGGGACGGATTGGTCATGTTTGTAACCAGAGAAATTCCAAGTGGGTTAGGGGTCGCTGTGCCTGTAAGCTACCTGCAACAAGGCCTGGCCCTTACCCTGGCTATTGCTGCAGAATGCAGCCTGGTGGCTTCCGCTCTATACCTTAAGTATGATTCGAGATCCGCATCAGGATAGTAGACTTTTTAACTGAGTCATGCATGATGTTAAGGATGCTGCCCTCTAGAGGGCAGCATACAGAGTGCACTGTTCTCTTAAATACATCCTGGAGAATAGATTTGCATATTTTTTACCCAGAATCCCTAGCAGAGCAGGAGTGACTTGTAAGTCTCTGTACTGCCTATGTAGGCACACACTCTCCCTGATGTGTATGATTATCCCCTGAACCTGGTCTATAGTCTCTCACTCTGCCAAATCAGTATCCCTATGCTATGCTGAGGATGGCCCAATGGGCCGAAACAGCGCTGTCCATAGCTGGGAATTTGTTCCTTTTGGAATAGAAATACTAATTTGGCAATTAAATCCGCATCATGATAGTAGACTTTTTAACTGAGTAATGCATGATGTTAAGGATGCTGCCCTCTAGAGGGCGGCATATGTAGTGCACTGTTCTCCTAATTATATCCTGGAGAATAGATTTGTATATTTTTTTACCCAGAATCCCTAGTGGAGCAGGAATGACTTGTAAGTCTCCGTATTGCCTATGTAGGCACACACTCTCCCTGATGTGTACGATTATCATTCGAGATTCAATATACATGTTTTTTGCAACCAGTAGGTCCTTACTGAAACTGCCATTATACTTTGGGGTCTCTTCAGCAAAGTGATTACTGTTACCCAGCACTACCCAGGGGCAGTGGATGGTGTATACATTATAATTATCCTAATGAAGATTCTTTAGCATTGTTATATTAATATAATATATCAGCCCTAATGTTCAGTAGGGCTGCTATGCTTTATATCTGTGTAGCAGTCCTAATGGACTAATGGTAGTTCTAATATGTTGTAGATTTGGAACTAATTTATTTGTACAGAAATGAATCTTGGGACTGAGCTAGCTGAACCCAAAATGAAACGAATCTTGAGAGGTTTTTCCAACAGTAATAGTGACATAGTTATTGAGGTTGAAAAAAGAGAAATTCCTTATCTTAACGACAAATATGTCAATAAGAGTAAATCCCTGGATCATCGTCTTATCTCAAAAAATCTAATTAATTGTAACCCTCAATGTTATTTGTTACCTCTTTTTAGGGAATTTTAGTCCCTTTTTAAAATTACAACATGGGAGTCTATAAAGTAACTTTTGACAATAATTTTAAATGAGTGTTCAGTATTTTTTCCATGTGCACAATAATTGGTCACTGGACAGATTATGGGATGCACAGTCGCTGCTTGTAGCTATCGATTTAGGCTGTGACATTCCTCTAGCAATGTCACTAATATGAAAACAATCACCAAATTAACCAAAAGTACAGTCCTGTAGCTTATACTGTGTTTCTTTAGGGACCTGTTCTATCCGAAGTCTGCTGGCCTTCCCCTATATTCATCACATTTATTAGTCTTTCATGTATGAGTAGTAATATGGTATACTAACAATAAATAAATAAATAGAAAAAACATTGTACCATAAAGCACATAGTGTTCCCTCTTTATTTTCCTCTATATTGTTTGTCTTTTGCATTTCAATCTGTATGTGATATTTACAATAGTTTTGCATTTATAGTATCATGCACTGTTGATCTTTCTATTGTATTGTATTATTGTATGAGAAAAACCATACAAAGTAAAAATACTTTCTCATATCACTGCTAATGTTTTCCAGCCACCAGTTTAACATGTAGCTAGCTAAAAGAAATACATGTATATCCAACTAGTTCAAACTATTAAGGCTGGATTCACACTTGCGCTTGTTGCCCGGTTGGGCATTCCATCCATTATTCCTGCAGGACTTTACTCCCCGCAATTTTTGGGTGGAAACCCAGTAGATCCCATTACAGTATAGGTAACCGCTTTTTAAGTGGATTGGGTTTCCGTTTTTAAGGTCGTCTTGAGAAGCCCAAAGAACGGAAACCCAAATGCCAGTGTAAACCTAGCATAACCATAAATGTTGATCTAAAAGAAACAAGAACAATGATAGTTGTGGGGAAGTTAGCTTGGTAGAAGAAGTAGTATGGACCCAAACAGTCAAGACATGGACACAAAATGTGCAGCAAACTGGTTTATTTAGAAAAATAAATAAATAAATAAATAAACCTTGACTTCAGGTGCAAAAATAAACAAAACCAAATAAATTCCTGCTCGTCTGAGCAACTAGCTAAACAGAATGGATATCCTAACTATACATGTGGCTTACTTCCAGCCACTCAAACAAAACAGGTGCAATATTGTCTCACCGGGCTCAGGGTTACAGGACAGAACCATACACCTCCTCTCACCTCATGGAACTGCACTGGGCCAGTAACAAGCCAAGGACCTACACCTGGGCTGAGGCCTACTCCAGATCCGCCCTGGACCACGCATATGTCATAAACCTTGGGCTAATATATGGACTCCAGCACTCTGCCTATCAAGTTCTCATATAGTCTATAAGTCAAGAGATCCTGTTTATTCTTACATGGTAGTTTGTACTGGCCTATCGGAAGAACACTGAGGTTAGAAACAGGCAGACAAACAATCTGGTCACTCTACCTACTGAGAAAGGCAGCTGCAGCTTTCAAATTGATAATACTGTAAAGCCTCAGGGATGTAATATAATGCAAATATAGTAATTTATACATTATTAGAGCTGCTATGCCTTGCTATGAATAACATGATTTGCATGACATTTCTCATTTCTCTTATCCATATATAAATTTGTATAAAATAAGATGTTCCTATCTCTCTTACAGACATAGTAATGCAATGCAATATAAACAAGATGAATGTTTTGGATTTTTCCTATATATTCTTATTTTCATAGTTTCAAGGTCACTCAATAACTTTACTGGACAGTCAAGAATGACAATATGGTTAATTACATTTAATTCCACAAATGTTTCTAGTCTCTTCTTGACTTTTCTATCACATCAGCCTCAATTATATACAACTCGACAACAAATTTACAGTATATGTATTCCAGCTAATGATTTCCTCCCCTGCTACTTTTACATATGTGCACAGTTAGTAAGGTTGAAAAAACAGTTCCGCAGTTCCGCAGTAGCTCATCCTGTTATAGTGTTCGAGATGGACGCCAATTGTCCTCATTTTTGCTAAATAAATTGCAACCGACTAAATTTTTTTATCCACTGCAAGAGTCAGGTACAGATAATTTGCAATGTTACAGTATACAATACCTTTCTGGAGATACATCCAAAACTCTATTAAATCCATGGAATGAACAAACACAACACATTGAAGGCAGGACTTATTGCCCTTATAGTAAGAAGGGTAAATATATAAATAATTCAAGCAAAACATTCCCAAACCGAATTCCCTCTTGTCATGAATACAGACCTAGGTAGAAAAAAGTCATTACATGGATCTGTAGAGATGGAATTTGAAAATTTTGCATACAGTTTTGTATAAAGTAATGATTAGAGATGAGCGAACACTAAAGTGTCCGAGGTTCAAAATCCGATTCGAACAGCCGCACACTGTTCGACTGTTTGAACGGATTTCGAACCCCATTATAGTCTATGGGGGAAAATGCTCGTTTCAGGGGTAGGCAACATTCGATAAAATCATACTTACCAAGTCCACGAGTGACGGTCGGGCTGGATTCTGCTTGAAGTCTTCTCCCGGCGCAGGGTCCCTGCGTCCTCTTCCGGGTGGAATTCACTCTGCCTAGGCATCCGGCCTAGGCAGAGCTGACTGCGCATGCGCGAGCGGCTCTGCCCAGGCCTGACGCCTGAGCAGAGCTCACTGTGCATGCGCGTGTATGCGCGTGCATGCCCGCGCATATGCAGTTGGCTCTGCCTAGGCCGGATGCCTAGGCAGAGTGAATTCCACCCGGAAGAAGATGCGGGGACGCAGCGCGGAGAAGACTTCGGAAAGGTAAGAGAAGAACCAGCGTTGATTGGCAGAATGTATAGCATTCTGCCAATCAACGCTGGTTCAGCATCGAACATTAAACTTCAAACAGCTAGTAGTGTTTGATCGAGTACGAGTATTTTGAATACCGTAGTATTCGATCGAACACCTACTCGATCGAACACTACTTGCTCATCTCTAGTAATGATCACTCTGAACAATATTTATACACAATGTAATACTTAGTGTGGAGTTTAAAGAGTATCTGTTGCTTTATTAGGCTTTCTATGTGTCTGTGCATTAACATCATTTCTGGCCACTATATGACTTATATTCTGCAGTTTGTATTCTGGAATCTCCTCCATAACTGTCATTCTCAAAGAAACAAACCCGGGATGGGCAAATCTGTCTCGATCTTGGTTCCACCTGAATATTCAAAGTTGTTTGTTTTTATCAAACTAAACAAATGGAGATTTGTCTCGGAGAAACTGTCTTCAGACCCCAGAGAATAATAGGTGGAGGCTCAGAGAAGGTGAAAAAAATAAAAACATAAATACTCACCATCTCTTACTTCTATTGGGCCTCCTTGCAGCATCTAGAGCTCTCCTGGTGATGTCTGGCACTTTTATGTGACATCCTCGGCCTGTGCTTAGCTCTGAGACTTGTGGTTGAGCCTCAGCAATGACCTACGGATGTTGAATATCATGATGTTATGACACTCGGCAAGCCCATGTGACTGCTGGTGACCCAATCCCAGGCTTTAGTGGTGATCCCCAGGCAGATGACTTCACAGAAGAAACCTGAATGTCACCAGGAGAGTGCTACATGCAACTAGGAGGCTCAAAAGTGGTACCAGAAGGTGAGTATGAATGTTTTTGTTTTTTAGTAGTAGTATTCAATCGAGTAGGTATTCGATCGAATACTATGGTATTCGAAATACTCATACTCGACCGAGTACCACTCGCTATTCGAATGTAAAAGTTCGATGCAGAACCAGCATTGATTGGCCGAATGCTATACAGTCGGCCAATCAACGCTGGTTCTTCTCCTACCTTTAGAAGTCTTCTCCGTGCAGCTTCCCCGCGGTGTCTTCCGGCTCTGAATTCACTCTGCCAGGCATTGGGCCTGGGCAGAGCCGACTGCGCATGCCCCTGCTACAAGAAAATGGCTGCTTTGACTGTAAGCAGCCATTTTCTTGTAGTGCCGGCATGCTCAGTTGGCTCTTCCCAAACCCGATGCCTGGCAGAGTGAATTCAGAGCCGTAAGATGCCGAGAGGACGCTGCACGGAGAAGACTTCTTGGAGGATCCAGCCCGACCCTCACTCGTGGACTTGGTAAGTGTAAATTGATCGAATGTTGCCTACCCCTGAAACGAGCATTTTCCCCCCATAGACTATAATAGTATTCAATATTTGATTCGAGTAGTCTAATATTGAGCGGCTACTCGAAACGAATATCGAATATCGAACATTACTGTTCGCTCATCTCTAACCATTACTACTTCTCCTTCTCCTTCTTCTTCCTCCTCTTCCTAAGAATACTATTCTTGCAGAATATATGTACCTAATGTAAGTATTTCTTATGACAACAAACAAGTATATTTTATGGCAATAAACATCTATAATCATACAGCTATATACACATACAATGTATAAATATCTGATTTTTTTCACATACATATTCTAACTGTCTTCGTTTTGCAAATCTGTCAGTCATATCAGAATGGAAATCAAATATGTCACAAATAGTTTAGATATTTCTACTGGATTTTTGTCTTTTTGATTGCACAATCAATTTCCGTCATGGGCCACTGATTATTAACTGTGTCAACTGACTGCACGTAATAAAGGGTAAGAAGCATGGACATAGTGAATGCTGAGATTTCCAAAAATCACTGACCATAAATATTTAATCCACAGTGAACATCACTGAACACATGTTTGTATTAATTCATTTTTGTATTTTTCAGATTACATATAAATGCTAGTTAAGTGGCATCTGGCAACAACTTTTGAAATGGATTTTATCTGGCATTTTAGAATCTGTTTGTTAGTAAAAGTAAAATGTAATTCTTAAAGATGAATATAATTGAATAAGGCATATTCAGTTTGGAAAGCTATATTATAAGAATTGACTCTGATCTATATTCTTTTTTTATATAAGATCATTTGTCTTTCCTGAAATAAAAGGGAAAAGTAACATCCAAAGAAATTTAATATTAGTTCTAGAAACATTAACATATAATAGCCGCACGGACTGAGAAAGTTATAAGTCATCTTAGGTCTCATCAATGTGGACACATGGGCGCCAAGACATATAGTAAATGTCACCCCTAAACTCTATGGGGCCCTACTGTACATGTTTTCCCTATCAGTATGTCTTTGGGAGGAAACCCACACAAACCTGGCAAGAACATACAAACTCCTTGCAGATGTTATCTTTGGCAGGACTCCAGCGCTGCAAGACTACCACTGCTGCCCATAAGATAAGAAAGATGACCTATCAGCTATTCTGGCATATCTCCTTTAGTATGATTTTTTTTTTTTGTAGATTGTGAGCCCCACAATGTACATTTTTTCCCCTATCAGTATGTCTTTTTGGAATATGGGATGGAAATCCATGCAAACACGGGGAGAACATACAAACTCCTTGCAGATGGTTTTTTGCCCTTGGATTTGAACACCAGAACACCAGCGTTACAAGGCTGCAGTGCTAACCACTGAGCCACTGTGTGGCCCCTCCTTTAGTTTGAATTTGTATTTTCCATGATATAACAGTTCTAGAGAATCTTGTCATTAAATTTCTTGCTGTTCATAGAAGTCTAACTTTAACATCCTCACCCATCCGGACTTTGGTGCCATCCTCTGACTGTATGCTGAGGTGCAGCAGACGCGTCCGGTTGTGATTTCTTCTTTTGGGTTCTTCTTGTATTGTCTTAACACTGTCCTATTCCCTCACCTCAGTAATTGATTTTCCACCACACTCATCTCCTTCACCTTGGTTTCCATCTGTTCCTCTAATAGTTAATTTTTGCCTTACCTGTGTGATTGACAGTCTATCTTCCAATCAGATCTAGGGCAGGTTCTTCTTCCCTATTTATTCTTGGTTCACATTCACATTAGTGCTTGCTATTGCCTTGTGATTGCTGGCTATTTACTCTTGCTGTTTTGTTACCTCTATTCTTATTCCTCAACTTTGGCTTTGCCTTTGACTATTCTCTTGGATTCTGATTCTGTACTGCATTGCTCAAATGTTACCGAACCTTTAGCTAGCTGACCTCCATTTATTGTTGTTTATCTTGTCTGTGTTCTGTGTCATATCATATATATAGTGAAAGTAAAGCAATGTGTGCACAAGCAGATCAGTTTACTATTAGTCTAATTCCTTAGGGGAGCCTTCAATTAGGAAGACCGACTCGATATTCAGTCGGGTTTGTTACCAGCAGCAGTTGTCTTATCACCCCTGGACTCGAGAAGAGAGAATAGACCAACTATTTGACCAACAGTTGTTCTATCACATATATCTAAAAAGTGCTTGTCGACCAGTTGTCCTCTGTCCCTAGGGCAGTGAGTCAAGTAGGCAGGGTCCGGAGAGGGGGGTCATCTTAGGGCTCACTGTCTTGTCGTGCCCTTCCACCATCAACTACTGGGGAATTGCTCCACTAGTAAATCCCTTACACTAACTTTATTCATGATGTGTTAACAACACTATGGCACTGAATGCTCAAGAGAATGCTAACTTGACTTATTCAGTGGCTTTATGAGGCAAGTTTCCTTTGTTTTTCCAGCAAGAAGACTACTTATTGTTATGGCAACACCTAGTTGTCAATCAAATTACAGATTTCCAGGAAGAGCACTATACGGAAAGAAACCCAATGTGTAAGAGTAAAAATCTTGTCATTGCTTTCACTAGTGGGGCATCTAATGTCTTCCTTCATTGCGTGTACCAAATGATTTTTTGATTTGTGATTTTTTTTCATTATATATTGTACATAATGTCAGTCTTGGCAGATACAGAACATCAGACATAGATGTATCGATTTTGTACATCTCATGATTCAGAAGTTTTAAAAATAGTTAATAGCTCTAAAATAAGGTCATAAGAGTTTTTACTTCTGTTCTGTCCAATCCTTTACTTCCAAAGTGACCCCCAGGACACAATTAAGCACATCACTGATCAAAGCAAAGTTCTAAGTTTTGTCTCATCCTCTTTTTTATAATGGTAAATGGGTTAAGATTTACAAACTCACAATAGCTTAAGTGTTCTGAAGATTCAGTTGAAAGGTTGGGGTGAGCAAGGAAGTCTTTCAGGTCTGTCATGTTTTCTTGATCTGATTTTTCAGATTTAACCTATATTCCCTATTAGGCTGTTACATTTTTCTTCCTGCTGTGATGTCATAAGGTTGGAGGACAAAGGAGAACAAAGAAACAACAAAGTAAAACACAATTGGAAATACTTTTATTTTATTATTTTACTTGGAAGGTAATTGTAGCGTTACTCTTCTATGGTACAAAAAAATTAAAACAAAGTGCCGGCTACGCCGACAAAACTACAATATCCTAACCAATATTAAATGTCATGTTTCATTTGGACTTGTTTCATATATTGCAATATTTAGATCTCATAACTCAAATATGTAAAAATAGTTTTGAGAACAGGCAATCTTATTAATACTGGGAAACTTTTCCTAGGTACAATGATAAGCACTACAATTTATCTGACTTTGCCATATTTGAAGGTATTGCAAACACATGGGAAAGATGCGGTCATTTTAATTTCTTAGATAACCCCTTAAAGGGATTCTATCATTAGAATCCTGTTTTTAGCTAAACTCATGTAGGATTAAGAAAGACTATTCTTCCCCTACCTTTAGATGTCTTCTCTGCGTCACCGTTCCTTAGCAATCCCTTTTTTTGTACATATGCTAGTTTTCTCTAAACTGCGAGAAAACTATCCAGTACCACCTTCTTGTTCCCCTCCTCCGCCTCTTCTTCCTTGTCCCATCATGTCTTCTTCAAAAAACGCCAACTGCACATGCCGGTTACCATTTTCCTGTGGCCAAACAGGAGAGGCCACAGGAAAATAGCCGATGGACATGCGCAGTGGGCGGAGTTGGCCATTTTCCTGTGGCCAAACAGGAAAGAAAAGGTGGAGCCGGTGAACAGAAGAAGGTGGCGCTGAATAGTTTTCTCGCAGCACAGCGGACACCCCCAGTGCTGTTTGAGTGTTGGGGATTGCCCCCAGTGCTGCGAGAAAACTAATTAGCATATGGACATAAACCAGGATATCTAAGGAACGGCGGTACGGAGTAGACATCTAAAGGTAGGAGAAGAATAGCCCATGGGTTTAGCTAAAAGCAGGATTTGAACAATAGAATCCCTTTAAAGACACTATGGGAAGAATATGCAAATCTGTCTTCCATGATGTAATTAGGAAGTCAGGTGCCTCAGTGTTGCAAACCGATAGAGGGTGCTCACTGGAATGTGCAAGCCTGTCTTCCTTGATGTAATTAGGAAGACAGAATCACAGTGAACTAGCCCAATAAAGGCTGCTCCCTTTAACATCATGCTTGACCTTCCAAGAGGCCTTTGTTTTGCAATGATGCTGGGATTATTACCAGGTATAGTCTCTCAAACGATTTGCATATTCTTCCCATGGTCCCTTGCAAAGTGGAGAGCTAAAGGCTTAATAATTCTCCACACACCTATATGGTGGTCTCTCCCCAAGGAGTGACGATATCCCCCTAACCCTGTTTAAAGACACTGTATATTTTGGCTTTTTTTTTTTTTTCTTTTCTTTCTCCCACCACCTTTCATAACTTTTTTATTTTTTCATTGACAAAGGGCTTGCTTTTTAAATTCTGGGTCAATACTATTTATTCTTTGGAACCTAGTACTAGTTTTCTAAATCTTATACCAAACTTTTACTAAATATTGCATAAAAAGTAACATAAAGAAAGTTGTTCTCTTGTGTTGTAGTTGCCTTTTCCTTATTGTAGTCCTAGTTGGTATTTGTCCTCTAGCTGCGGAGATTATGTCCTGTACACATAGCTTTATTCAGCGAGTGAATTATAACAGATGTTAATTATTTAGAGTTGCTTAATTAAAGGGGTGATATTCCTGACAATCACTAGATGAGAACACAGCAGACAATATCCGAATGTCTCGGAGAAATATGATTAGTGTTCTTTAATATGATAAAGGTAAATTATTTTTAATGGAGTACTCCCATCTAGCACATATGAATAACCAATTTGTAATTAACAAAGCTGTAGCTCTGATTAATTTCAGGTAATGATTTTCTTATACACAAGAGGAAAAGGGACATTTTTATTATAATTAGACTTTGAATGCCAAGGTCATGATCAATAGAAGTTAAAAGACCATTTAAAAGGGTTTGCATAAAGAATTTATTAAGGCAAACAATTTTTCAATAACTTTAAATGTCATAATATACAACAATATATATTTCAAGTTTAATACCGTTGTGTGGGATACATATCCTCTGTTGAAACTATTAGGATTTTAATTTTTTTGTTATTTGTATATGGGAATCAGTTTTATTTTTCAGAATCTAAGTAATTCAATAATCAAACAAACAAATAAGTATGGAGCTATATTTTTTTAGGATAAGATGTTGATCCAGGGACTTTGCTCATTTCTATATTTGAAGTTGCAAAGGAATGTTTTCTTCCTTTAAGATAATCCTTTTAATAGTCCCACATTGGGGAAATTTCAGCATGTTACAGCAGCATAGTAATACAGGTACAGGATAATACACAGTAATATAATACAGACGTAGACACACATATGCTGAGAAGAGAAGATAAACTAGGAGTCCATAGCAGCTAAGGAAGACTTCATGGTCATCGTCATAATCATTAGTTCTCTGTGCGGAGTGCTCTTCGCTTGGTTTGATGTAGATTTACAGCCTGGTCACGGTTGGAAGGAAGGACCTGCGATACCGCTCCTTCTCATACTTGGGGTGAAGCAGACGGTCACTTACAGTGCTGCCAAGTCCCATCAAGGACCCATACATGGGATGGGATTTGTTCTCCCGCATGGAGGTCACCACAGACAGTATCCTTCTGTCACCCACCACCTGTACTGGGTCCAAGGGACTCCCCAGGACAGAGCTGGCCCTTCCTAGGGGGCAATTGACATTATTTTCCTAATTTCATGTCTTAATCCTCATTTAGAGTTTCCCTATAGGAGAGTCCATTCACACAGAGGAGAATGGTGAGGAATTTGGTGTGAAATTTCAGCGCTGAAAGAAAAGCCTCCCATTGACTTCAATGGATTCGTTCTATGCTAGCAGAGAAAGGAACCCATTGAAGTCAATGGGAGGCTTTTTTTCAGCGCTGAAATTTCACACCAAATTCCTCACCATTTTCCTTCATGTAAATTGACCCTTTAGCTGCATATACCTTGGATCAATGTTGGCCAAATTATAAATACTGGTAGTTTATTTTTGTCAATTACCAAAAAGAAGTGAATGAAGAAAAGATACATCTAAATCACATCAATTTTTGGTGTGACCACCTTTTGCCTTCCATCTATTCTTCTAGGTACACAGTTTTTGAAGGAGGACTCGGCAGGGAGGTTGTTCCAAACATCTTGGAAACATAAGCACAGATCGCCTGTGGATGTAGATTTACTAAAATCTTTCTATCTCTACATGTAATCCCAGACAGACTGGATCATGTTGAGATTACGACTCTGTAGGATCCATATTGTTACTCTCAGGACCCCTTCTCTAAAAAGTGGTCACACAAAATATTGAGTTGATTTAGATATTTTTTTCTATGTAGATTGTGAACCCCACATAGTACTCACAATGTACATTTTTCCCTATCAGTATGTCTTTGGAGTATGGGATGGAAATCCATGCAAACACGGGGAGAACATGCAAATTCCTTGCAGATGTTTTATTTGCCCTTTGCAGGATTCGACTCCAGCGCTGCAAGGCTACAGTGCTAACCACTAGAGATGAGCGAACACTAAAATGTTCGAGGTTCGAAATTCGATTCGAACAGCCGCTCAATGTTCGTGTGTTCGAACGGGTTTCGAACCCCATTATAGTCTATGGGGAACAGATACTCGTTAAGGGGGAAACCCAAATCCGTGTCTGGAGGGTCACCAAGTCCACTATGACACCCCAGGAAATGATGCCAACACCTCTGGAATGACACTGGGACAGCAGGGGAAGCATGTCTGGGGGCATCTAACACACCAAAGACCCTCTATTACCCCAACATCACTGCCTAACAACTACACACTTTATACATTCAAAAAAACCTCTATCAAAGTGGGAAAATACCTGGAAACCTTCTTTACTCCCCAAATGGATGGACACAAACCCCAATTTAAGCTCAACAAACAGTAACAACCACCCCTTTAAATCACGTTCCCCATGACAACCACAAATGGAATAGGCAATGGGAATTCCAAAAGCCCTCACCCTTAACTGTCATTTTGAGTGTGTGTGTGTGTGTGTGTGTGTGTGTGTGTGTGTGTGTGTGTGTGTGAGTGAGTGTGAGTGATGTGGTAAGACCTTCCAAAATTCACTTTTCTAGCCCTTAACATGAGCCCTTCCAAACAAAGTTACAGGACCTTAAGCTGAGCTACCAGCAGAGATTGAGGCCCTTGGCATGAGTAGAGCCTTGCACCAGCAGTGTTTTTGGCACTTAGGGTGAGTTGAGCCTTGTACCAGCGTGTGTCCCTTAACATCAGGCGGGCCCTAAGTTCTGCGCTTTGCACAAAAGTTCCACATTAACTAGGCTGAATGGTACAAAGATTAGTAGGCCCGAGAACCAGGAACAGGTCTTGCAATGGCTGTCGGATAACGCTTAAAGCACATTGTCCACCAGCCAGGCAGCCTCTACCTCCTCTTACCCAACAGTCTTGTCCTCCTTCCACCCAAAATTCCAAATCTTCCCAGAACAATAACCCCAACTGTCCCTGCTCCCCAGAGCTGTTCTCCCTTCCTTTGACTGTACCGCAACCTGCCCCTCCATTTCGCGATTCCACGGACCTAACAGACGAGTATCTGTGTCCAGATGCTCAAACACTAGAGTCTCCTCCATTCCATCTCCGGTCGATTTGGTGGCGGATGACCAGCAACCCACCCTCATCGACGACGATGAGACGCAGTTGCTGTCAGGGCAGCCAGTTGACATGCGCATTGTGCAGGAGGAGGAGGCGAGACAGGAGTTGGAAGAGGAGGTGGTGGACGACGAAGACACCAACCCCACCTGGACAAGGCGGATGTCAAGCTGGGAAAGTAGTGTGGATGTTGAGGCAGGTGCAGCACCAAAAAGGGTAGCTAGAGGCAGAGACATGTCCAGAGGCAGAGGTCAGCTGCTTTGCCGAAGCCAGGCCAGACCCGGAATGTCCGAAGATGTTCCCTTTTGTACCCAGCCCAGAAAAACTCCCCCATCGAGGGCACGTTTCTTGAAGGTGTAGAGTTTTTTCAAGGAATGCGCCGAGGACAGATATAGTGTCGTCTACACAATTTGCCTCTCGAAATCGAGTAGGGGCCCTGAGAAGAGCAACCTGTCCACCACTTCAATGCACCGTCATTTGGAATCCAAGCAATGGAATCAGTGGCAGGCAGCAACGGCAGGACAAACGTCGCCCGCCGTTCATGCCACTGCCTCTGCTCACAGTGCTGGCGATGCACTCCAGAGGACGAGCCAGGACATCACTTCATCTGCCTCCACCACTTTGTTGACTTCTCCCTCATCCTCCCCTGTTTCTGTCTTATCTCCTTCTCCTGCACCATCAAAGGCACCATCAGGCGCTTCTTTACAACAACCCACCATCTCTCAGACATTGGAGCGCCGGCAGAAATACACCGCTAACCACCCACCCACGCAAGCCTAGAACACCAACATCGCTAAACTGCTGGCCCAGGAGAGGTTGGCGTTCCGGCTTGTTGAAACTCCCGCCTTCCCGGACCTGATGGCAACTGTGGCACCTCACTATGCCGTCCCTAGCCGTCTCAAC
Source organism: Leptodactylus fuscus (assembly GCF_031893055.1). Lineage (NCBI taxonomy): Eukaryota > Metazoa > Chordata > Amphibia > Anura > Leptodactylidae > Leptodactylus > Leptodactylus fuscus. The sequence continues at coordinate 46,850,825 of NC_134268.1, read as the reverse complement.
TTCTCCCGGTGTGGCGTCCCCGCCTTGCACCAGCACGTGTCACTCAACATCAGGTGGGCCCTTAGTTCCGCGCTTTGCTGCAAGGTCCACTTGACCACCGACACTTGGACAAGCGCCTGTGGTCAGGGATGCTGCAGTGCTTATCTTTAATGACAGGCAGGGTGAATGTGGTGGAGTCTGTTCCCTGGGTGCAAACTGGGGTGGCCTATCTCCTCTCCCAGGCCAAAATTCATGGCAGGAGTAGACTGAAACCCTACGACGCTGCAACCTCCACCACAGCTACTAGCGGCAAACGCTAAAACACTGGTGTGGGGAGACGTCAGCAGGCGGTGCTGAAGCTCATCAGCTTGGGGGACAGACAGCACAGTGCCTCCGAGGTCAGGGATGCCATCCTGGCTGAGATGGCATTTTTTTTTCCCTGCTACACCTGGGGCCTGGCATTTTTACGCCTGTGATAATGGCTGGAACCTGGTAGCGGCTCTGGAGCTTGCCAGCCTCCAACACGTTCCATGTTTGGCCCACGTCTAACCTAGTGGTGCAAAGTTTTTTAAAAACATACCCAAATGTACCGAAGCTACTGTTGAAAATGCGGCGCTTGTGCGCCCACTTTTGCAAGTGCACAGGAGTCGCTGCTAGCCTAAAAACACTCTAGCAAGGCCTACATCTGTCCAAACACAGGCTGTTGTCCGTCATTCACACACGCTGAAACCCTACAATACCATATCTTGAGCAGGGTGTGTGAGCAGCACAGACCTTTGATGGAGTTCCAACTCCAAAACCCTCGGGTTCGTCAAAGTCAACTCCCTCAGTTGCTCAACCATGAGTGGCCATGGGTGGCAGACTTATGTGAAATCCCATCCCATCCATTGCACTGGACACGAAACATTAGCATGCGCTCAGCACAACTTCGGATATGGCAGCTGCGTTAAGCAGGGTGCAGGGTACAACACAGACCAGGCCCGAGCACCAGGAACAGGTGTTAGAAATACTGCAGCATCTGCCATTTCCTTCCAATTTTGGGGTTTTGGACCCGCCACCGACTTGTCTGGACCTAAGTGGGGATCATGAGACACAGTTGCCATCAAGGCAAGCTGTGGTCATGTGCGGTTTGCAGTAAGGGGGCAGTGCGCAATTGGAAGAGGAGTTGGTGGATGACGAGGCCACCGACCCCACATGGACAGGGGTGATGTCTAGGGGCTAAAGCAGTGTAGATGTAGAGGGAAGCTAAATCAACAAAAAACCTGGGTAGAAGCAAAGGCATAAACTGGGGTGATGTTTAGGGGCTAAAGCAGTGTAGATGTGGAGAGAAGCTAATTCAACAAAAAAAAAGGGTAGAAGCAAAGGCATAAACTGGGGTGATGTTTAGGGGCTAAAGCAGTGTAGATGTGGAGGGAAGCTAATTCAACAAAAAAAACAGGGTAGAAACAAAGGCATAAACTGGGGTGATGTTTAGGGGTGAAAGCAGTGTAGATGTGGAGGGAAGCTAAGCAGCAAAAACAGTGGGTAGAAGCAAAGGCATGCAAAACTCTACCCTGTTGGAAGACTTATTCCTAGGTCTGGAACACGTTAATGGCCCCCCTGGACAAATTACTGCCACTCAGGGGCCTAGTGTCACCAGGAGGGACAAGTATAGGCGCATGTTGTGGGAATACCTGGCCGACACCAGCTCTGTCCTCTCCGATCCCTCTGTGCTCTACAGCCTACACTTATTTTCTCATCTTTTTTTCTGAACTGCACATCTCTTGCCTGCTTCCTTTGGGATCTTAGAAATGGTGGTCCACTTCCACAGATGGTAACTTCAATAGACAGTGTAACGGGAGTAGCTGAGGGATCGCTGTCTTAACCACTTTTTGGCACAAAATTAACTTCCAAAGCCAAATATGGTGCAAGTATATGATGCAAGGACACCTACACACCTATCTCTGACACATTGGGGAGTTCACCCTCATGCGCCCTTTTGGCCTGCACCATCATGCACCTCTTCCCAGCCACTCCACATTTCCCAAGCTTTTCATTGCAGGCAGAAGTACAACACAACCCACCCCCATGCCCAAGCCTTTAACAGCCTCATCGATAAACTGCTGGCCCTGGAGATGTTGGTGTTTGTTTATGCTTCTGGAGACCCAGGCTTTCCGTCAGCAGATGGCAGCTGGGGCACCTCCCTATGCTGGGCCTAGCCGTTACTACTTCTCTTGGTGTGCTGTCCCTGCCTTGCGCCTGCATGTGTCCCATAACATCAGTCGGGCCCAGAGCTCTGCGCTTTGCTGCAAGGTCCACTTGACCACCGACACATGGACAAGCGCCTGTGGTCAGGGATGCTGCAGTGCTTATCTTTAATGACAGGCAGGGTGAATGTGGTGGAGTCTGTTCCCCGGGTGCAAACTGGGGTGGCCTATCTCCTCTCCCAGGCCATGGCAGGAGTAGACTGAAACCCTACGACGCTGCAACCTCCACCACAGCTACTAGCAGCAAACGCTAAAACACTGGCGTGGGGAGACGTCAGCAGGCGGTGCTGAAGCTCATCAGCTTGGGGGACAGACAGCACAGTGCCTCCGAGGTCAGGGATGCCATCCTGGCTGAGATGGCTTTTTTTTTTCCCTGCTACACCTGGGGCCTGGCATTTTTGCGCCTGTGATAATGGCTGGAACCTGGTAGCAGATCTGGAGCTTGCCAGACTCAAACACGGTCCACGCATGGCCCACGTTTTCCAACTTGTTGGTGCCATGTTTCTTTGAAACCTACACCATTGTGCCTGATATACAGGTCAAAGTGGGGCCATTTTCGTAAGTGAGAACTAGCCTCTGCTAGGCAGAAAACATTCAGAGCACACTCCTCTCATCTTTGCACCGTTGGCTGGCGGAGGAAGACGAGGGGGTTGGAGTGGCATCTGATGTCCCTATCCCACACGAGGCTAGAGGGTGCACTTCAGTGCATCCCATTGCTTCACCACAAATGGTGTGAAGGGGAGTGGAAAATGGAGGAAATGGAGAGTGACCCTTACAGTTGGGGCCAGCAAAGGCATGCCAAGTAACACACTGGCACACATGGCTGACTTCATCTTGGGTTGCTTTTCAACACATATTTCACATCATGAAGAACAAATAATACTGGATTTTTACAAGCCTCGAACCCCGGTCTAGGTCTAATGTCTGTTCCTTTCTTATATTAGGGGAGAGGGAAAAAAAATTACTTCAGTGATACGTTTAGCGTACATAGACTGACTATTAATGTGTATCCCACTTAGTGTTGTTAGGGTTACACACCGTCACAACCTGGCTAAAGCTTCTATAGCTGTTAATAAAGTCAACATAACTTTACGGTATCCAAAAAGACAGCTGGTACCGACAGAGAGCAAGACAAATGTCAACCAAAGCTGTGAGCTCTGAACACCCACAGTGACTTTGGCGTCATCATCATTATAAGGGAGCGGGTGGTAATAAATAACTTGGCAGTGCCTAAAACCCAAAAAGCTTATACAACTATATTTACATTAAGATACACAAATGACACTTTTCAGTAGCATGTCATGAGACAAGCTGATAAGCTCTTCCTTTGTGCAGTGCTATTTGAAAGTTAAACGCTGCCTTTATTTTAATTCTGGAGAAGGTGCAGACATTAGATTTAGAACATGTTGTCTTCATTGTCCAAATCCTCTATATAGGTAACGTGTTTTTCGGGCCGAGCTGTCTGGGAACCAGCTGGTGCAGCACTGACAACCTGGGTGAATATGGCAAGAGCCTGAGATGTAGGGTGAATGAATCCCCAAATTATTTGGGGAATTCCCAGTGAGACAATGGCACTATCTACCAGTAGCAAAAATTGTGGGTGCACGTAACCCCCATATATTCTTTGAATTCCCAGTCAGACAATGGCACTGTATACCAGTAGTAAAAATTGTGGGTGCACATAACCCCAATATATTCTTTGAATTCCCAGTGAGACAATGGCACTGTATAGCAGTAGCAAAAATTGTGGGTGCACGTAACCCCCATATATTCTTTGAATTCCCAGACAGACAATGGCACTATATACCAGTAGTAAAAATTGTGAGTGCACATAACCCCAATATATTCTTTGAATTCCCAGTGAGACAATGGCACTGTATAGCAGTAGCAAAAATTGTGGGTGCACGTAACCCCCATATATTCTTTGAATTCCCAGTCAGACAATGGCACTATATACCAGTAGTAAAAATTGTGGGTGCACATAACCCCAATATATTCTTTGAATTCCCAGTGAGACAATGGCACTGTATAGCAGTAGCAAAAATTGTGGGTGCACGTAACCCCCATATATTCTTTGAATTCCCAGTGAGACAATGGCACTGTATAGCAGTAGCAAAAATTGTGGGTGCATGTAACCCCCATATATTCTTTGAATTCCCAGTCAGACAATGGCACTATATACCAGTAGTAAAAATTGTGGGTGCACAAAACCCCAATATATTCTTTGAATTCCCAGTGAGACAATGGCACTGTATAGCAGTAGCAAAAATTGTGGGTGCACGTAACCCCCATATATTCTTTGAATTCCCAGTCAGACAATGGCACTGTATACCAGTAGTAAAAATTGTGGGTGCACATAACCCCAATATAATCTTTGAATTCCCAGTGAGACAATGGCACTGTATAGCAGTAGCAAAAATTGTGGGTGCACGTAACCCCCATATATTCTTTGAATTCCCAGTGAGACAATGGCACTGTATAGCAGTAGCAAAAATTGTGGGTGCACGTAACCCCCATATATTCTTTGAATTCCCAGTCAGACAATGGCACTGTATACCAGTAGTAAAAATTGTGGGTGCACATAACCCCAATATATTGTTTGAATTCCCAGTGAGACAATGGCACTGTATAGCAGTAGTAAAAATTGTGGGTGCACGTAACCCCCATATATTCTTTGAATTCCCAGTCAGACAATGGCACTATATACCAGTAGTAAAAATTGTGGGTGCACATAACCCCCATATATTCTTTGAATTCCCAGTCAGACAATGGCACTATATACCAGTAGTAAAAATTGTGGGTGCACATAACCCCAATATATTCTTTGAATTCCCAGTGAGACAATGGCACTGTATAGCAGTAGCAAAAATTGTGGGTGCACGTAACCCCCATATATTCTTTGAATTCCCAGTCAGACAATGGCACTGTATACCAGTAGTAAAAATTGTGGGTGCACATAACCCCAATATAATCTTTGAATTCCCAGTGAGACAATGGCACTGTATAGCAGTAGCAAAAATTGTGGGTGCACGTAACCCCCATATATTCTTTGAATTCCCAGTGAGACAATGGCACTGTATAGCAGTAGCAAAAATTGTGGGTGCACGTAACCCCCATATATTCTTTGAATTCCCAGTCAGACAATGGCACTATATACCAGTAGTAAAAATGGTGGGTGCACATAACCCCAATATATTCTTTGAATTCCCAGTGAGACAATGGCACTGTATAGCAGTAGCAAAAATTGTGGGTGCACGTAACCCCCATATATTCTTTGAATTCCCAGTCAGACAATGGCACTGTATAGCAGTAGCAAAAATTGTGGGTGCACGTAACCCCCATATATTCTTTGAAATCCCAGTCAGACAATGGCACTGTATACCAGTAGTAAAAATTGTGGGTGCACATAACCCCAATATATTCTTTGAATTCCCAGTGAGACAATGGCACTGTATAGCAGTAGCAAAAATTGTGGGTGCACGTAACCCCCATATATTCTTTGAATTCCCAGTCAGACAATGGCACTGTATACCAGTAGTAAAAATTGTGGGTGCACATAACCCCAATATAATCTTTGAATTCCCAGTGAGACAATGGCACTGTATAGCAGTAGCAAAAATTGTGGGTGCACGTAACCCCCATATATTCTTTGAAATCCCAGTCAGACAATGGCACTATATACCAGTAGTAAAAATTGTGGGTGCACATAACCCCAATATATTCTTTGAATTCCCAGTGAGACAATGGCACTGTATAGCAGTAGCAAAAATTGTGGGTGCACGTAACCCCCATATATTCTTTGAATTCCCAGTCAGACAATGGCACTGTATACCAGTAGTAAAAATTGTGGGTGCACGTAACCCCCATATATTCTTTGAATTCCCAGTCAGACAATGGCACTATATACCAGTAGTAAAAATTGTGGGTGCACATAACCCCAATATATTCTTTGAATTCCCAGTGAGACAATGGCACTGTATAGCAGTAGCAAAAATTGTGGGTGCACGTAACCCCCATATATTCTTTGAATTCCCAGTCAGACAATGGCACTATATACAAAACAAAGTTTCACCACAGCCACCGCAATCATTGATTTTATATATATTCATTCAGGTGCACGAATCTGCCCTCCGGGTCGGGCAATAGAATAGTATTCACAAGAGAAAAATGGCACTGTATACCAGTAGCAAAAATAGTGGGTGTATATAGCCCCAATTCTATTGCTAGGGGACTTGCAGGGTATTTCTGAGATGAAGGTGGGGGGGCACACCGTTGGAACGGTGATTTGGGGTGTATATATGGGGTATACGGGAATACACTGTCAGTGTGTTCCATTCAGGATCCTGGGAAAGCTGGGTTGCGGCGATTGAGCCCGTCAGTGCCACGTTACACTGACAAGCTTCTCCCTGGAATTGAAGTTATATGTAAGCCCAATATATTCTTTGAATTCCCAGTCAGACAATGGCACTATATGGCAGTAGCAAAAATAGTGGGTGTATATAGCCCCAATTCTATTGCTAGGGGACTTGCAGGGTATTTCTGGGGTGAAGGTGGGGGGGCACACCGTTGGAACGGGTATCGGGGGTATATATCGGGTATACGGGAATACACTGACAGTGTATTCCATTCAGGATCCTGGGAAAGCTGGGTTGCGGCGATTGAGCCCGTCAGTGCCACGTTACACTGACAAGCTTCTCCCTGGAATTTAGCTCTTATAAGAACTGTTGGTTGTCTTCTCCTTCCTATCCTAGCCTGTCCCTGCCTACCCAGAATCTAAGCCCTAGCTAACTGGACGGAAACCTCCGTCCCCGGTGAATTGCAAGCTCAGAATGACGCGAAGCTGGGCGGCGCTGTTCTTTTAAATTAGAGGTCACATGTTTTCGGCAGCCAATGGGTTTTGCCTACCTTTTTCAACGTCACCGGTGTCGTAGTTCCTGTCCCACCTACCCTGCGCTGTTATTGGAGCAAAAAAGGCGCCAGGGAAGGTGGGAGGGGAATCGAGTAATGGCGCACTTTACCACGCGGTGTTCGATTCGATTCGAACATGCCGAACAGCCTAATATCCGATCGAACATGAGTTCGATAGAACACTGTTCGCTCATCTCTACTAACCACCACGGTGGCCCAAGTTCATTTAGATTCCTCTTTTGTTCATTCATTCATTCAATTATTTTAATTCACAATAAACTATTAACACTTAGATTTATGCCCAAAAATTTGCATATACATATAATACATTAAACATACAATATACCCATAAATTGATACTGATACAATAATATAACACCCCAAATAATATAATACCTCTATTATGCAGGGGGTGAAAGGTATAATTAGCAATTGTCATAAACTTCCCTCAAGTTCTTTGCTCCATAATATTCTCAAACTTTCAAGACATCCATCAAACACAATCCTAGTCGGGTTTACCGATTTGTTGATTGTCCACACTAATATTATCTCGAATTTTCCATAAAACCAATTCAATACAATATTGTGACAAATTTCAAGACCCAACCACAACCACTAGTAGCTATTAGACACAATCACAACCATTCAGAACACAACCATGAGTGATAACATGCACAGACCCATATAGCAAAACAAATATTGTCTTGAAAAACTAATGATCTTGTGACACACATATCGACCTGTCCAGGGGAGAGTAAAGATAAGGAAGGCAACATCCGTACATACTAGACTAGCTGGCAGACATTGACTGGGAAAAACCATAATTTAATATTCTCTACAGTCCAATTCTAATGGCTCCTGCTTATAAAGAGAGTGATTTTGTTAAATTACATTATATTAATAAACCAATATTTATTCAATTCACCAATATTTAACGCAAAGTATTTTATGTCCACTTGAATTCTTTTACATTCTATTAGCCATTTAAATGTCTCTTGTAAAATTCCCTATATTGGTACATAGGTAAAGTTTTAATTAGATGTAGTTGTATACATAAAGTATCTGCGCCCCTAAGATGATGACAACTAATTATTCATTTTATAATACCCTAGCAGAGTAGGCAGAGTAAAATAATGCATAGCTAAGTGCAATAAAGAAGTCACGGCTATTCACCGTGTTATCATATAATTGTATTGCAATTCCATGTTTGAAGTGTCAGTTTTTTTAAAAATATATATATATTATTAATCTTGTTATGATTTAAGTCTTTGATGTGATTAACAGGCTTCAATGGCGATGCCCAGTCACATGTGAACGTAAACTGCATAGACAAAGAGGTTTACAAGACTGATAAATCAAATACCATAAACCAACGGTATAGATTATATGGGACTATTTGCATTTGCATTTTGCTTTGAAGTTTTATATAGCTGAATTAAAATTACATCTATGTCTTCTTCTCAAATTTCAGAATACACTAATTTGACTTAGTGTAATTTCACGAAATATACCTTTTTACTGGAAGGATTGAAGCATGGCACGAAAAAATATAAAAACATACTGCGACTGATTATATCAAGCCTTGTTTGGGAATTGTTTCACATAAAAATCATATAAGAAGAGTTGCCATTTTTGTGCAGTGGGGTGAAGACAGATTTACAATAGTTTGTGTTCAAAAATGTAGGTTAGGCCGGGGGCCACACAGGTGGGAAACACCGCGATTTGCGGAAAAATCATCGCGCTTTACAGTAACTGCAAAGTGGATGGGATTCTTGAGAATCCCATGCCCACTTTGCTGTAAAAACTGTGGCACAGACACGCCACAATTTCCAAAACTGGTATGATTTTGGAAATCGCAACAAGTCAATTATATCTATGGACATTGGCTTCTCCATAGATATAATTGTAACAGAAAGTCAGCGGAGGAAAACTCCATGAACTTTCTGTTTAAAAAAGAATCGCGATGCGTTCCTGCCGCAGTTTTTCCCACAGTGCTTTATAACTGTGGTTCATCCCATCGGGCCTTAGCCTCATAGTGGAAATCTACAGGTTTAAATTCTTGTGCGTGGTAACTCTCAAGACATGCCAGAATTAATAAAAGGCCTCTTAATTGTGGGGCATCTCCCAACATCCAAAGTGTCAAGTGTCAAAAGTTTCCCATATATGTTACTTTACAAAACATTCCTGAGGATTGCGCAACATCAAAACCATTGGCGCGTTTCAGGCCTGAACAACCTTTAGCCACAAGATAAGGTTGTGATACAAGTATAAAAAAAAACACAATTGTCCAATCCGTCCAAAAGGTATAAACCATTTATAGACATGGGGAAATATATTATGCTTTTTCAATATAATAAATAAATCCCAAAACAATGTATAAACATGGAAACATGATGAGTACATACATTATTATACTGTATAGTGGCAGGAAGAGTATACAAATTCCTTAGCAATGGAGATTCTTCTAAGATCAGCTGGTCAGGAAATTCTGAAATGTTACACTTGATAATTTCAATTCTGTATTTGAAATCCACATTGAACACATTGTATAAATCCACCAGACACAAGAAGACAACTTCATTCTCAAAGATGCCTTTTGATTTTGATTTAGAGAATACTTGTACAACAGAAGGTTGAGGTCTTTTTGGGCTGCTTGTAAATCATGTAGATCTCACAAGTTATTTGATATACTGACTTCACAGCAGCTTAAAAAGGTTTTTCTATGAACATTACCATATTTATGTGGACAATTAAAAATTCAACATTATTGCATACATATGTTAATTAATTCAAATTTTTGCAGTGCTTTAAAGTTTTTTTTCCCCTCTAACATCTTATGCTAGGTTCACTCTAACGTTGGTCTCTCTGTTGTTCGCAGACCTCATAGGCTATAATAGGATCCACCAGTTGTCTGTTGGGTTTACATCGGTTTTACATGGAGTCCACTATGCAGGACTTTTCTCTCCACCAATTTTATTTATTTGCATACTTATATAGCACCATGATATTCTGCTGCGCTTTACAGACATTGTCAACCACTGTCCCATATAGGGCTCACAATCTACTTTTTCTATCAGTATATCTTTGGAGTATGGCAGTAAACCCACACAAACACAAGGAGAACAAAGAAACTCCTTGCAGATGTTGTCTTTGCTTGGATTCTAACCAAGGACTCCATCGCTGCGAGTTATCTGATTTTAGATGGAATCTGTGGCAGTCTCCTACATACACTCCGATGCAGATGTGAACCTAGCCTTGGTGGTCAGAGTGTTTTGTTTTGATGCCTATGATAAAAGCTATAGAACTGTTTATGGTTTGGGTCAGAAACGCAGCCATGATCTCCTTTTTGTGGCAGGTTTTTCAAAGACACTGCACACACAAGTAGAAAACCAGCCGCAATATAAGATGGTTAGAGCAAATCTTTAAAAATTTGCAATTTATATCATTCAATTATCTTATCAATTATTTAAAGGGGTTCCCATCCCCTTGTTTCGGCAGTTTGCATGTTGTCTCTTCTTATTGCTTCCTGTATTCCCTCCTACCACCTTGCTGAATGGGATACTGCAGTATCGCAATACTTGTGCAGATCAGATAATATGCAGATGCTTGTAGAGAACAGACTCCGTGTAATCTGTGTGTTTACACAGAGAGATAACAGACTTGGCTTTATCAGCAAACTGCAATTAGTTGAACTGATTGTCCTGCCACAGAGTAGTGAGTCAGTGACATCACTTGTCCTATAGGTCCTTGGTTAGAGCAATGCTATGTAAACAATAGGAGGAATAAGTTCACATAGCAGGCAAACAAAGCAGCATTTCTAATGCAATATATTTAGGAAAAGTCTTCAATTTACATAAGCTACCAGTATAGATGGGATCCTTGAGATTAACAACCCCTTTAACTTTTAATTGCCTACAAATGTAAATAGAGTTCTGTTAATAGAATACCCACTTAGCACCTAAACATGTATACTTTCACAAAGTGCAATGAGATAACAGAAGGAAATTTCTGAAGGCTTAGTTGCTTTTTAATTTGCAGAAAATTGCAGTGTTTTTTTTTTAATCATGGCATCTGATCTAATAATTTCATTATTCTCAGTTAGCAATTTATCTAGGTTTCATTTCCAAACTTAGTACATAGGTTCGGTTATATGGTTAAAAAACAGTCAATTCCTTTGACTAGAAATAGTAATATGTGTCATTTCACCATTAAGTGGTGTAACTCTTCCAGAAGTATTACCGGTGTCAAATGAAATGCAATTTGCGATTTTATTCATGGCTGAAACATTGATAGGTTGCCTGTACTTGCCACATTAAAATGGTTAAATTAAAGGACATTTCAGATATGTGACACTAATGTACAGAAATAACAAAACTGATTTTATGATTGACTGACAAATATTAGAATCGGCTATGCCAGCTTCATACATCAGCCTGTGGCCATTATTCATATAGTGCGGAAAGTGGAGTTAGCAATATAGGGTCCTTATTAGAGATGAGCGAACAGTGTTCTATCGAACTCATGTTCGATCGGATATTAGGCTGTTCGGCATGTTCGAATCGAATCGAACACCGCGTGGTAAAGTGCGCCATTACTCGATTCCCCTCCCACCTTCCCTGGCGCCTTTTTTGCTCCAATAACAGCGCAGGGTAGGTGGGACAGGAACTACGACACCGGTGACGTTGAAAAAAGTAGGCAAAACCCATTGGCTGCCGAAAACATGTGACCTCTAATTTAAAAGAACAGCGACGCCCAGCTTCGCGTCATTCTGAGCTTGCAATTCACCGAGGACGGAGGTTTCCGTCCAGCTAGCTAGGGCTTAGATTCTGGGTAGGCAGGGACAGGCTAGGATAGGAAGGAGAAGACAACCAACAGCTCTTGTAAGAGCTAAATTCCAGGGAGAAGCTTGTCAGTGTAACGTGGCACTGACGGGCTCAATCGCCGCAACCCAGCTTTCCCAGGATCCTGAATGGAATACACTGTCAGTGTATTCCCGTATACCCGATATATACCCCGATACCCGTTCCAACGGTGTGCCCCCCCACCTTCACCCCAGAAATACCCTGCAAGTCCCCTAGCAATAGAATTGGGGCTATATACACCCACAATTTTTACTACTGGTATACAGTGCCATTGTCTGACTGGGAATTCAAAGAATATATTGGGAATACAAATACCCTCATTTCTTGCTACTGCCATATAGTGCCAGTTTCTGACTGGTAATTCAAAGAATATATTGGGGTTACGTGCACCCACAATTTTTACTACTGGTATACAGTGCCATTGTCTGACTGGGAATTCAAAGAATATATTGGGAATACAAATACCCTCATTTCTTGCTACTGCCATATAGTGCCAGTGTCTGACTGGGAATTCAAAGAATATATTGGGGTTACGTGCACCCACAATTTTTACTACTGGTATACAGTGCCATTGTCTGACTGGGAATTCAAAGAATATATTGGGAATACAAATACCCTCATTTCTTGCTACTGCCATATAGTGCCAGTGTCTGACTGGGAATTCAAAGAATATATTGGGGTTACGTGCACCCACAATTTTTACTACTGGTATACAGTGCCATTGTCTGACTGGGAATTCAAAGAATATATTGGGAATACAAATACCCTCATTTCTTGCTACTGCCATATAGTGCCAGTGTCTGACTGGGAATTCAAAGAATATATTGGGGTTACGTGCACCCACAATTTTTACTACTGGTATACAGTGCCATTGTCTGACTGGGAATTCAAAGAATATATTGGGAATACAAATACCCTCATTTCTTGCTACTGCCATATAGTGCCAGTGTCTGACTGGTAATTCAAAGAATATATTGGGGTTACGTGCACCCACAATTTTTACTACTGGTATACAGTGCCATTGTCTGACTGGGAATTCAAAGAATATATTGGGAATACAAATACCCTCATTTCTTGCTACTGCCATATAGTGCCAGTGTCTGACTGGGAATTCAAAGAATATATTGGGGTTACGTGCACCCACAATTTTTACTACTGGTATACAGTGCCATTGTCTGACTGGGAATTCAAAGAATATATTGGGAATACAAATACCCTCATTTCTTGCTACTGCCATATAGTGCCAGTGTCTGACTGGTAATTCAAAGAATATATTGGGGTTACGTGCACCCACAATTTTTACTACTGGTATACAGTGCCATTGTCTGACTGGGAATTCAAAGAATATATTGGGAATACAAATACCCTCATTTCTTGCTACTGCCATATAGTGCCAGTGTCTGACTGGGAATTCAAAGAATATATTGGGGTTACGTGCACCCACAATTTTTACTACTGGTATACAGTGCCATTGTCTGACTGGGAATTCAAAGAATATATTGGGAATACAAATACCCTCATTTCTTGCTACTGCCATATAGTGCCAGTGTCTGACTGGGAATTCAAAGAATATATTGGGGTTACGTGCACCCACAATTTTTACTACTGGTATACAGTGCCAATTTCTAACTAGGAATTCAAAATGCGCAAGGCTCCCGGAAAGGGACGTGGACGAGGCCGTGGGCGAGGTCGGGGGAATGGTTCTGGGGAGCAAGGTAGCAGTGAAGCCACAGGGCGTCCCGTGCCTACTCCTGTGGGGCAGCAAGCATTGCGCCACTCCACAGTGCCAGGGTTGCTTGCCACATTAACTAAACTGCAGGGTACAAACCTTAGTAGGCCCGAGAACCAGGAACAGGTCTTGCAATGGCTGTCAGAGAACGCTTACAGCACATTGTCCAGCAGCCAGTCAGACTCTGCCTCCTCTCCTCCTATTACCCAACAGTCTTGTCTTCCTTCCTCCCAAAATTCCGAAGCTTTACAGAACAATAACCCAAACTGTCCCTGCTCCCCAGAGCTGTTCTCCGCTCCTTTCATTGTCCCTCAACCTGCCTCTCCACGTCACGATTCCACGAACCTAACAGAGGAGCATCTGTGTCCAGATGCTCAAACACTAGAGTCTCCTCCATCTCCGTTCGATTTGGTGGTGGATGACCAGCAACCCACCCTCATCGACGATGATGTGACGCAGTTGCCGTCAGGGCATCCAGTTGACTGGCGCATTGTGCGGGAGGAGGAGATGAGACAGGAGTTGGAAGAGGAAGTGGTGGATGATGAGGACACTGACCCGACCTGGACAGGGGGGATGTCAAGCGGGGAAAGTAGTGTGGATGTTGAGGCAGGTGCAGCACCAAAAAGGGTAGCTAGAGGCAGAGGCAGAGGTCAGCAGCTTAGGCGAAGCCAGGCCACACCCGGAATCTCCCAAGATGTTCCAGTTCGTACCCAGCCCCGAAAAACTCCCACCTCGAGGGCACGTTTCTCGAAGGTGTGGAGTTTTTTCAAGGAATGCGCCGAGGACAGATATAGTGTTGTCTGCACAATTTGCCTCTCGAAATTGATTAGGGGCTCTGAGAAGAGCAACCTGTCCACCACTTCAATGCGCCGTCATTTGGAATCCAAGCACTGGAATCAGTGGCAGGCAGCAACGGCAGGACAAAGGCCGCCTGCCGTTCACGCCACTGCCACTGCCTCTGCCTCTGCCTCTGCCACTGCCACTGCTGACTGTGCTGGCGATGCACTCCAGAGGACGAGCCAGGACACCACTTCATCTGCCTCCGCCACTTTGTTGACTTCTACCTCATCCTCCCCTGGTCCTGTCTTATCTCCTTCTCCTGCACCATAAAAGGCACCATCAGGCGTTTCTTTACAACAACCCACCATCTCTCAGACATTGGAGCGGCGGCAGAAATACACTGCTAACCACCCACACGCGCAAGCCTTGAACGCCAACATCGCTAAACTGCTGGCCCAGGAGATGTTGGCGTTCCGGCTTGTTGAAACTCCCGCCTTCCTGGACCTGATGGCAACTGCGGCACCTCGCTATGCCGTCCCTAGCCGTCACTACTTCTCCCGGTGTGCCGTCCCCGCCTTGCACCAGCACGTGTCACTCAACATCAGGCGGGCCCTTAGTTCCGCGCTTTGCACAAAGGTCCACTTGACCACCGACGCGTGGACAAGTGCATGCGGACAGGGACGCTACATTTCACTGACGGCACACTGGGTGAATGTAGTTGAGGCTGGGACTGCTTCCCAAACTGGCCCGGTGTACCTCGTCTCCCCGCCTAACATTCCTGGCAGGGACACGAGAAGAACACCCCCCTCCTCCTCCTCCTCTACCGCCTCCTCCTCCGCCACCGCCTCCTCCTCCGCCACCGCCTCCTCCTCCGCTGTTAGATTGACCCCAGCTACGAGTTGGAAACGTTGCAGCACTGGCGTTGGTAGACGTCAGCAGGCTGTGCTGAAGCTGATCAGCTTGGGGGACAGACAGCACACTGCCTCCGAGGTGAGGGATGCCCTCCTCGATGAGACGGCAATATGGTTTGAGCCGCTGCACCTGGGCCCAGGCATGGTCGTTTGTGATAACGGCCGGAACCTGGTAGCAGCTCTGGAGCTTGCCGGACTCCAACATGTTCCATGCCTGGCCCACGTCTTCAACCTAGTGGTGCAACGTTTCCTAAAGAGCTACCCCAATGTTCCAGAGCTACTGGTGAAAGTGCGGCGCATGTGCGCCCACTTTCGCAAGTCGACAGTAGCCGCTGCTAGCTTAAAATCTCTCCAGCAACGCCTGCATGTGCCACAACACCGGCTTTTGTGCGACGTCCCCACACGCTGGAACTCAACGTTTCAGATGTTGAATAGAGTGGTTGAGCAGCAGAGACCTTTGATGGAATACCAGCTACAAAACCCTAGGGTGCCACAAAGTCAGCTGCCTCAGTTTCACATCCATGAGTGGCCATGGATGAGAGACCTTTGTGACATCCTACGGGTCTTTGAGGAGTCCACAAGGAGGGTGAGCTCTGAGGATGCGATGGTGAGCCTTACAATCCCGCTCTTGTGTGTTCTGAGAGAATCCCTGATTGACATCAGGGATAACTCAGATCACACAGAGGAGTTAGGGATAGCATCCGATCCGTCACAGCTGGAGAGTAGGTCCACACATCTGTCCGCTTCACTGCGTTTAATGGAGGAGGAGGAGGAGGAGGAGGAGGAGGAAGAAGAGTTGTCCGATGATGTGATGGTGATACAGGAGGCTTCCGGGCAACTTCGAATCGTCCCATTGTTGCAGCGCGGATGGGTAGACATGGAGGATGAGGAGGAAATGGAGATTGAACTTTCCGGTGGGGCCAGAGGAGTCATGCCAACTAACACTGTGGCAGACATGGCTGAGTTCATGTTGGGGTGCTTTACAACCGACAAGCGTATTGTCAAAATCATGGAGGACAACCAGTACTGGATCTTTGCTATCCTTGACCCCCGGTATAAAAACAACATCTCGTCTTTTATTCCGGTAGAGGGGAGGGCCAATCGCATCAATGCTTGCCACAGGCAATTGGTGCAGAATATGATGGAGATGTTTCCAGCATGTGACAGTGGCGGCAGGGAGGGCAGTTCCTCCAGTAGGCAACCAAGTTCTCACCGGTCCACACAAACGAGGGGCACACTGTCTAAGGTCTGGGACACCTTGATGGCACCCCCTCGCCAAAGTGCCGCCACGGAGGGTCCTAGTGTCACCAGGCGTGAGAAGTATAGGCGCATGTTGCGGGAATACCTTTCCGACCACAGCCCTGTCCTCTCCGACCCCTCTGCGCCCTACACGTATTGGGTGTCGAAGTTGGACCTGTGGCTTGAACTTGCCCTATATGCCTTGGAGGTGCTGTCCTGTCCTGCCGCCAGCGTCCTATCTGAGAGGGTGTTCAGTGCAGCCGGTGGCATCATCACTGACAAGCGCACCCGTCTGTCAGCTGAGAGTGCCGACCGGCTCACTTTGATAAAAATGAACCACCACTGGGTAGAGCCGTCATTTTTGTGCCCACCTGTGTAAAGCACCCCAACATGAAACTCCATGTCTGTACTCAACCTCTCCAATTCCTCCGCATCCTCATACTCATCCACCATAAGCGTTGCACAATTCTGCTAATACTAGGCTCCCTCCAACATGATTTCCCCCAACTCTGCTGGTTAGAGGCTCCCTCCACCCTGATTTCCACCAACTCTGCTGGTTAGAGGCTCCCTCCACCCTGCTTTCCCACAACTCTGCTGGTTAGAGGCTCCTTCCACCATGAATTTGCCCAAACTGGGCTGTTTAGAGGCTCCCTCCACCATGAATTGGTCCAAACTGGGCTGGTTAGAGGCTCCCTCCACCATTAATTGGTCCAAACTGGGCTGGTTAGAGGCTCCCTCCACCATGAATTTCCCAAAACTTGGCTGTTTAGAGGCTCCCTCCACCATTAATTGGTCCAAACTGGGCTGGTTAGAGGCTCCCTCCACCATGAATTGGTCCAAACTGGGCTGGTTAGAGGCTCCCTCCACCATTAATTGGTCCAAACTGGGCTGGTTAGAGGCTCCCTCCACCATGAATTTGCCCAAACTGGGCTGGTTAGAGGCTCCCTCCACCATGAATTTGCCCAAACTGGGCTGTTTAGAGGCTCCCTCCACCATGAATTGGTCCAAACTGGGTTTTTTAGAGGCTCCCTCCACCATGAATTGGTCCAAACTGGGCTGGTTAGAGGCTCCCTCCACCATGAATTTCCCAAAACTTGGCTGTTTAGAGGCTCCCTCCACCATGAATTGGTCCAAACTGGGCTGGTTAGAGGCTCCCTCCACCATTAATTGGTCCAAACTGGGCTGGTTAGAGGCTCCCTCCACCATGAATTTGCCCAAACTGGGCTGTTTAGAGGCTCCCTCCACCATGAATTTGCCCAAACTGGGCTGGTTAGAGGCTCCCTCCACCATGAATTGGTCCAAACGGGTTTTTAGAGGCTCCCTTCACCATGAATTGGTCCAAACTTGGCTGTTTAGAGGCTCCCTCCACCATGAATTGGTCCAAACTGGGGTGGTTAGAGGCTCCCTCCACCATTAATTGGTCCAAACTGGGCTGGTTAGAGGCTCCCTCCACCATTAATTGGTCCAAACTGGGCTGGTTAGAGGCTCCCTCCACCATGAATTGGTCCAAACTGGGGTTTTTAGAGGCTCCCTCCACCATGAATTGGTCCAAACTTGGCTGTTTAGAGGCTCCCTCCACCATTAATTGGTCCAAACTGGGCTGGTTAGAGGCTCCCTCCACCATGAATTGGTCCAAACTGGGTTTTTTAGAGGCTCCCTCCACCATGAATTTGCCCAAACTGGGCTGTTTAGAGGCTCCCTCCACCATGAATTGGTCCAAACTGGGTTTTTTAGAGGCTCCCTCCACCATGAATTGGTCCAAACTGGGCTGGTTAGAGGCTCCCTCCACCATGAATTGGTCCAAACTGGGGTGGTTAGAGGCTCCCTCCACCATTAATTGGTCCAAACTGGGCTGGTTAGAGGCTCCCTCCACCATTAATTGGTCCAAACTGGGCTGGTTAGAGGCTCCCTCCACCATGAATTTGCCCAAACTGGGCTGGTTAGAGGCTCCTTCCACCATGAATTGGTCCAAACTGGGGTGGTTAGAGGCTCCCTCCACCATTAATTGGTCCAAACTGGGCTGGTTAGAGGCTCCCTCCACCATTAATTGGTCCAAACTGGGCTGGTTAGAGGCTCCCTCCACCATTAATTGGTCCAAACTGGGCTGGTTAGAGGCTCCCTCCACCATGAATTTGCCCAAACTGGGCTGTTTAGAGGCTCCCTCCACCATGAATTTGCCCAAACTGGGCTGGTTAGAGGCTCCCTCCACCATGAATTGGTCCAAACTGGGGTGGTTAGAGGCTCCCTCCACCATTAATTGGTCCAAACTGGGCTGGTTAGAGGCTCCCTCCACCATTAATTGGTCCAAACTGGGCTGGTTAGAGGCTCCCTCCACCATGAATTTGCCCAAACTGGGCTGTTTAGAGGCTCCCTCCACCATGAATTTGCCCAAACTGGGCTGGTTAGAGGCTCCCTCCACCATGAATTGGTCCAAACTGGGGTTTTTAGAGGCTCCCTCCACCATGAATTGGTCCAAACTGGGGTTTTTAGAGGCTCCCTCCACCATGAATTGGTCCAAACTGGGGTGGTTAGAGGCTCCCTCCACCATTAATTGGTCCAAACTGGGCTGGTTAGAGGCTCCCTCCACCATTAATTGGTCCAAACTGGGCTGGTTAGAGGCTCCCTCCACCATGAATTTGCCCAAACTGGGCTGTTTAGAGGCTCCCTCCACCATGAATTTGCCCAAACTGGGCTGGTTAGAGGCTCCCTCCACCATGAATTGGTCCAAACTGGGGTTTTTAGAGGCTCCCTCCACCATGAATTGGTCCAAACTGGGGTGGTTAGAGGCTCCCTCCACCATTAATTGGTCCAAACTGGGCTGGTTAGAGGCTCCCTCCACCATGAATTGGTCCAAACTGGGGTTTTTAGAGGCTCCCTCCACCATGAATTGGTCCAAACTTGGCTGTTTAGAGGCTCCCTCCACCATTAATTGGTCCAAACTGGGCTGGTTAGAGGCTCCCTCCACCATGAATTGGTCCAAACTGGGTTTTTTAGAGGCTCCCTCCACCATGAATTTGCCCAAACTGGGCTGTTTAGAGGCTCCCTCCACCATGAATTGGTCCAAACTGGGTTTTTTAGAGGCTCCCTCCACCATGAATTGGTCCAAACTTGGCTGTTTAGAGGCTCCCTCCACCATTAATTGGTCCAAACTGGGCTGGTTAGAGGCTCCCTCCACCATGAATTGGTCCAAACTGGGTTTTTTAGAGGCTCCCTCCACCATGAATTTGCCCAAACTGGGCTGTTTAGAGGCTCCCTCCACCATGAATTGGTCCAAACTGGGTTTTTTAGAGGCTCCCTCCACCATGAATTGGTCCAAACTGGGCTGGTTAGAGGCTCCCTCCACCATGAATTGGTCCAAACTGGGGTGGTTAGAGGCTCCCTCCACCATTAATTGGTCCAAACTGGGCTGGTTAGAGGCTCCCTCCACCATTAATTGGTCCAAACTGGGCTGGTTAGAGGCTCCCTCCACCATGAATTTGCCCAAACTGGGCTGGTTAGAGGCTCCCTCCACCATGAATTGGTCCAAACTGGGTTTTTTAGAGGCTCCCTCCACCATGAATTTGCCCAAACTGGGCTGGTTAGAGGCTCCCTCCACCATGAATTGGTCCAAACTGGGGTTTTTAGAGGCTCCCTCCACCATGAATTTGCCCAAACTCTGCTGGTTAGAGGCTCAATCCACCCTGATTTTCAAAACAAATGTTGGTGCCAACCTCAACTTACTACAAGGGCCAAATTCACTGCTGGTGACAAGCTCTCCTCACTGCAAGTGCCAAATACACATGTTTCAAGGTGTTTTCCTACTGTCAGAGAGGTGGTATTGAGTGTGTAAAGTGTGTAGTTGTTAGGCTGTGATGTTGGGGTAATAGAGGGTCTTTGGTGTGTTAGATGCCCCCAGACATGCTTCCCCTGCTGTCCCAGTGTCATTCCAGAGGTGTTGGCATCATTTCCTGGGGTGTCATAGTGGACTTGGTGACCCTCCAGACACGGATTTGGGTTTCCCCCTTAACGAGTATCTGTTCCCCATAGACTATAATGGGGTTCGAAACCCGTTCGAACACACGAACATTGAGCGGCTGTTCGAATCGAATTTCGAACCTCGAACATTTTAGTGTTCGCTCATCTCTAGTCCTTATGGTTTCAGTCAATAATTTCTTGAATAATTTAGCAGTATACATTAGAAATCTTATTTGTGACTGGGTGGAAAAGTCTTCAAAAAGTCCAAAGAAAATATGGACCAAAGTTAAAAAATCTCTCTGATATGTTAACTAATATCGATTTCTTTTTTTTATTACAATTTCAGCCGTATGCTTTAATGATGTATCACTTTAATGATGGATACTCTTAACCCTTTCATAACCACTTACATGAATTATATTAAAGGAAGTCTGCCAAAGCCAATTTACACAAGTCAGCTAGTTACAGGGCTGGTGCTATATATATATATATATATATATATATATATATATATATATATATATATATATATATATGATGCATATTAGCAAATTCTTCTTTATTGTTGTGGTTTGTATTCACTGTGCAATGCAAGTCTTCAGGCTCAGTTCTACAATTCCCGTCTATTACTTCACAATTTGTCTTCATTTATGGCTCCTTTACTGTCGGCATAATTGTCTTCTGCATTGAAATATGGCACAAGAATATGCAAACATGCTGAAGAGTACAGTGCATGCACCATCCTGCAATGGCACTCAGATCGAAGACAGACTTGGATTATGCTCACTAGATGATTCCCACACTACTCCAATGCTGCCACTTGCTCAGTCATGTACCCACAGTACATCACTAATAAGGCCATTGATTCCATGGTACCTATCAGATTGGCAGGTCATTGCTGCAGGATAGCTAACACTAGGTTCACAGTAGCATTGCATCTCCATTGTTCTGGTCCATCAGAGAACCTGAACTGCAGAGAGGCAGAAGGTAAACAAGTGGCTCCACACAGACCCCATTGACTATAAGGGGGTCCGCCAGGTGTCTGTCATTTTTAAACTGAAACCTGAATCCAGTGCAGAAAAAAGTCCTCCATGTGGGACTTTTTCCTTCACTGATTTTCAGCAGACTTTGAAGTCTGCAACAGAGACTTCAGCACAAATGAGAACATAGCCTAACAAAGACCAGGGCCAGGGCCATTGTGCAGAGACTGCATGAAGTAGGGAGATAATGCAAATATATAGGTGTAGATTTATGATGCCTTGTATGTCAGTTTTATGGCATACATAGCATGAAAATGTTGTTAATTTTTGCAAAGATGGAGTTTTTGCTCAAAAATGATTTTTTTTTTTAACTTTTGTGTCACCCTAATTTTTTCCTTCTATGTTGCTATATTTAAGGTTATTCATGCCAGTTTAAGGGGGAGTTCACACGGAGGAAAGCGGAGCGCAATTTGACATGTATACACGTGCCGGCAGATGACGCGCTCAAAATGCTCCCATTCATTTCAATAGGAGTTAGGATAGTATATGCTGCGTTATTTTGCACCCGTGATTTTGCGGGCGCAAAATCACGGGCACAAAATAACGCGGCGTATACACTCCTAACTCGCATTGAAATGAATGGGAGCAATTTGAGCGCGTCATCTGCCGGCATGTGTATACGTGCCAGATTGTGCTCCACTTTCCTCCGTGTGAACTCCCCCTAATGGTGTAAATGATCCCTGAAATTTTCACCAGCTATAAGATGGCACAGATTTCAGTGCAGGCACATGGCCTAAAGGAGGGTGCACCTGATTTATGAGTAGTACGCCCTCCACAGGTGCAGTGGCTATGTAGTCTTCATAAATCTGCCCTTTAATTTGTCAAAAATCTGATAAAAATAAACTGTATGCATCTACTTGAGATCAGGCATATCGGGAAAAGTAGAGCCTTTATAGACCTCTATAGCAACATTATTATCGCTTTGTTTTAATTTTTTTTGTAGATTGTGAGCCCCATATAGGGTTCACAATGTATATTTTTTCCCTATCAGTATGTGTTTGGATTATAGGAGGAAATGCATGTAAACATGGGGAGAACATACAAACTCCATGCAGATGCTGTCCTTGGCAGGATTTGAAGCCAGGACTCCAGCGTTGCAGTGCTAACCACTGAGCCACCATGTTGCCCCCCCATTATTGCTTTGTGTGTGGGGTGACTGGTACAAGATTGCACAGAGTTTAGCTCCGTGTGTATGGATTTACATGTTTGATAGGAAATTAGACTGTTTAGAAAAATGTTGCTTCTAATTTGTATTATTCATTATGATACCGTAAACTAATTTGGCTCTAACTAGAATGACTGTAATGTTTTTGTCTTGAAGCACGTTTCAGCTTCTCGTACAGTAATTTGTATGTGGTCTAGGTGAAAAATTGCTTTCTCCATCTGGTCATCTGTCTGTCATTTATTATTCAGGTCAGCTGTACTGGTGCTGGACTGTATCATTCTGTAGTTGTGCCGTGTATGAAATATCTTCCCTGTAATTCTATCAGACTTCATGGGGTTGATTAAAACAAATTACCTTGCTCTATGGAGATGACTGACTTAGGTGATGAAGTAAAAAAGTTTTTTTTACTAATTTATAAAAAAGTAGAATATCTGTAATAATGAAAACACCCTTTCAGTAACCTGGAGAATGTTAGGTAGGGGTCATAGTATCTGCAATCTGCTGCAATTGTAGTAAGATGTAAAAATCCCATAACTAACCCCCATTTTTATTGCATGTATATTAAACTTTCTAATGACTTATCTTTGCAATTTAAAGTAAATAAATGAATAGTGCAATGACTATAATAAACTTTGTAACATGTCTTATTAAAGGTTTCCTTCTACTTATCATGGTGAGTTATTTTCTACATATAATACTGTAAAAGACACAAATAACTACTAGAGATGAGCGAACAGTGTTCTATCGAACTCATGTTCGATCGGATATTAGGCTGTTTGGCATGTTCGAATCGAATCGAACACCGCGTGGTAAAGTGCGCCATTACTCGATTCCCCTCCCACCTTCCCTGGCGCCTTTTTTTCTCCAATAACAGCGCAGGGTAGGTGGGACAGGAACTACGACACCGGTGACGTTGAGAAAAGTAGGCAAAACCCATTGGCTGCCGAAAACATGTGACCTCTAATTTAAAAGAACAGCGACGCCCAGCTTTGCGTCATTCTGAGCTTGCAATTCACCGGGGACGGAGGTTTCCGTCCAGTTAGCTAGGGCTTAGATTCTGGGTAGGCAGGGACAGGCTAGGATAGGAAGGAGAAGACAACCAACAGCTCTTATAAGAGCTAAATTCCAGGGAGAAGCTTGTCAGTGTAACGTGGCACTGACGGGCTCAATCGCCGCAACCCAGCTTTCCCAGGATCCTGAATGGAATACACTGACAGTGTATTCCCGTATACCCGATATATACCCCCGATACCCGTTCCAACGGTGTGCCCCCCCACCTTCACCCCAGAAATACCCTGCAAGTCCCCTAGCAATAGAATTGGGGCTATATACACCCACTATTTTTGCTACTGCCATATAGTGCCATTGTCTGACTGGGAATTCAAAGAATATATTGGGCTTACATATAACTTCAATTCCAGGGAGAAGCTTGTCAGTGTAACGTGGCACTGACGGGCTCAATCACCGCAACCCAGCTTTCCCAGGATCCTGAATGGAACACACTGACAGTGACTACTGGTATATAGTGCCATTGTCTGACTGGGAATTCAAAGAATATATTGGGGTTACGGGCACCCACAATTTTTGCTACTGGTATATAGTGCCATTGTCTGACTGGGAATTCAAAGAATATATTGGGGTTACAAATACCCTCATTTATTGCTACTGCCATATAGTGCCAGTTTCTGACTGGTAATTCAAAGAATATATTGGGGTTACGTGCACCCACAATTTTTGCTACTGGTATATAGTGCCATTGTCTCACTGGGAATTCAAAGAATATATTGGGGTTACGGGCACCCACAATTTTTGCTACTGGTATATAGTGCCATTGTCTGACTGGGAATTCAAAGAATATATTGGGGTTACGTGCACCCACAATTTTTGCTACTGGTATATAGTGCCATTGTCTGACTGGGAATTCAAAGAATATATTGCGGTTACAAATACCATCATTTCTTGCTACTGCCATATAGTGCCAGTTTCTGACTGGTAATTCAAAGAATATATTGGGGTTATAAATACCCTCATTTCTTGCTACTGGTATATAGTGCCATTGTTTGACTGGGAATTCAAAGAATATATTGGGGTTACAAATACCCTCATTTCTTACTACAGCCATATAGTGCCAGTTTCTGACTGGTAATTCAAAGAATATATTGGGGTTATAAATACCCTCATTTCTTGCTACTGGTATATAGTGCCATTGTCTGACTGGGAATTCAAAGAATATATTGGGGTTATAAACACCCTCATTTCTTGCTACTGGTATATAGTGCCATTGTCTGACTGGGAATTCAAAGAATATATTGGGAATACAAATACCCTCATTTCTTGCTACTGCCATATAGTGCCAGTTTCTGACTGGTAATTCAAAGAATATATTGGGGTTACGTGCACCCACAATTTTTGCTACTGGTATATAGTGCCATTGTCTGACTGGGAATTCAAAGAATATATTGGGGTTACAAATACCCTCATTTCTTGCTACTGCCATATAGTGCCAGTTTCTGACTGGTAATTCAAAGAATATATTGGGGTTACGTGCACCCACAATTTTTGCTACTGGTATATAGTGCCATTGTCTGACTGGGAATTCAAAGAATATATTGGGGTTACAAATACCCTCATTTCTTGCTACTGCCATATAGTGCCAGTTTCTGACTGGTAATTCAAAGAATATATTGGGGTTATAAATACCCTCATTTCTTGCTACTGGTATATAGTGCCATTGTCTGACTGGGAATTCAAAGAATATATTGGGGTTATAAATACCCTCATTTCTTGCTACTGGTATATAGTGCCATTGTCTGACTGGGAATTCAAAGAATATATTGGGGTTACAAATACCCTCATTTCTTGCTACTGCCATATAGTGCCAGTTTCTGACTGGTATTTCAAAGAATATATTGGGGTTACGTGCACCCACAATTTTTGCTACTGGTATATAGTGCCATTGTCTGACTGGGAATTCAAAGAATATATTGGGGTTACAAATACCCTCATTTCTTGCTACTGGTATATAGTGCCATTGTCTGACTGGGAATTCAAAGAATATATTGGGGTTACAAATACCCTCATTTCTTGCTACTGCCATATAGTGCCAGTTTCTGACTGGTAATTCAAAGAATATATTGGGGTTATAAATACCCTCATTTCTTGCTACTGGTATATAGTGCCATTGTCTGACTGGGAAATCAAAGAATATATTGGGGTTACAAATACCCTCATTTCTTGCTACTGCCATATAGTGCCAGTTTCTGACTGGTAATTCAAAGAATATATTGGGGTTATAAATACCCTCATTTCTTGCTACTGGTATATAGTGCCATTGTCTGACTGGGAATTCAAAGAATATATTGGGGTTATAAATACCCTCATTTCTTGCTACTGGTATATAGTGCCATTGTCTGACTGGGAATTCAAAGAATATATTGGGGTTACAAATACCCTCATTTCTTGCTACTGCCATATAGTGCCAGTTTCTGACTGGTAATTCAAAGAATATATTGGGGTTATAAATACCCTCATTTCTTGCTACTGGTATATAGTGCCATTGTCTGACTGGGAATTCAAAGAATATATTGGGGTTATAAATACCCTCATTTCTTGCTACTGGTATATAGTGCCATTGTCTGACTGGGAATTCAAAGAATATATTGGGGTTACAAATACCCTCATTTCTTGCTACTGCCATATAGTGCCAGTTTCTGACTGGTAATTCAAAGAATATATTGGGGTTACGTGCACCCACAATTTTTGCTACTGGTATATAGTGCCATTGTCTGACTGGGAATTCAAAGAATATATTGTGGTTACAAATACCCTCATTTCTTGCTACTGGTATATAGTGCCATTGTCTGACTGGGAATTCAAAGAATATATTGGGGTTACAAATACCCTCATTTCTTGCTACTGCCATATAGTGCCAGTTTCTGACTGGTAATTCAAAGTATATATTGGGGTTATAAATACCCTCATTTCTTGCTACTGCCATATAGTGCCATTGTCTGACTGGGAATTCAAAGAATATATTGGGGTTATAAATACCCTCATTTCTTGCTACTGGTATATAGTGCCATTGTCTGACTGGGAATTCAAAGAATATATTGGGGTTACAAATACCCTCATTTCTTGCTACTGCCATATAGTGCCAGTTTCTGACTGGTAATTCAAAGAATATATTGGGGTTATAAATATCCTCATTTCTTGCTACTGGTATATAGTGCCATTGTCTGACTGGGAATTCAAAGAATATATTGGGGTTATAAATACCCTCATTTCTTGCTACTGCCATATAGTGCCATTGTCTGACTGGGAATTCAAAGAATATATTGGGGTTACAAATACCCTCATTTCTTGCTACTGCCATATAGTGCCAGTTTCTGACTGGTAATTCAAAGAATATATTGGGGTTACGTGCACCCACAATTTTTGCTACTGGTATATGGTGCCATTGTCTGACTGGGAATTCAAAGAATATATTGCGGTTACAAATACCATCATTTGTTGCTACTGCCATATAGTGCCAGTTTCTGACTGGTAATTCAAAGAATCTATTGGGGTTATAAATACCCTCATTTCTTGCTACTGGTATATAGTGCCATTGTTTGACTGGGAATTCAAAGAATATATTGGGGTTACAAATACCCTCATTTCTTACTACAGCCATATAGTGCCAGTTTCTGACTGGTAATTCAAAGAATATATTGGGGTTATAAATACCCTCATTTCTTGCTACTGGTATATAGTGCCATTGTCTGACTGGGAATTCAAAGAATATATTGGGGTTATAAATACCCTCATTTCTTGCTACTGGTATATAGTGCCATTGTCTGACTGGGAATTCAAAGAATATATTGGGGTTACAAATACCCTCATTTCTTGCTACTGGTATATAGTGCCATTGTCTGACTGGGAATTCAAAGAATATATTGGGGTTACAAATACCCTCATTTCTTGCTACTGCCATATAGTGCTAGTTTCTGACTGGTAATTCAAAGAATATATTGGGGTTACGTGCACCCACAATTTTTGCTACTGGTATATAGTGCCATTGTCTGACTGGGAATTCAAAGAATATATTGGGGTTACAAATACCCTCATTTCTTGCTACTGCCATATAGTGCCAGTTTCTGACTGGTAATTCAAAGAATATATTGGGGTTATAAATACCCTCATTTCTTGCTACTGGTATATAGTGCCATTGTCTGACTGGGAATTCAAAGAATATATTGGGGTTACAAATACCCTCATTTCTTGCTACTGCCATATAGTGCCAGTTTCTGACTGGTAATTCAAAGAATATATTGGGGTTATAAATATCCTCATTTCTTGCTACTGGTATATAGTGCCATTGTCTGACTGGGAATTCAAAGAATATATTGGGGTTATAAATACCCTCATTTCTTGCTACTGCCATATAGTGCCATTGTCTGACTGGGAATTCAAAGAATATATTGGGGTTACAAATACCCTCATTTCTTGCTACTGCCATATAGTGCCAGTTTCTGACTGGTAATTCAAAGAATATATTGGGGTTACGTGCACCCACAATTTTTGCTACTGGTATATGGTGCCATTGTCTGACTGGGAATTCAAAGAATATATTGCGGTTACAAATACCATCATTTGTTGCTACTGCCATATAGTGCCAGTTTCTGACTGGTAATTCAAAGAATCTATTGGGGTTATAAATACCCTCATTTCTTGCTACTGGTATATAGTGCCATTGTTTGACTGGGAATTCAAAGAATATATTGGGGTTACAAATACCCTCATTTCTTACTACAGCCATATAGTGCCAGTTTCTGACTGGTAATTCAAAGAATATATTGGGGTTATAAATACCCTCATTTCTTGCTACTGGTATATAGTGCCATTGTCTGACTGGGAATTCAAAGAATATATTGGGGTTATAAATACCCTCATTTCTTGCTACTGGTATATAGTGCCATTGTCTGACTGGGAATTCAAAGAATATATTGGGGTTACAAATACCCTCATTTCTTGCTACTGGTATATAGTGCCATTGTCTGACTGGGAATTCAAAGAATATATTGGGGTTACAAATACCCTCATTTCTTGCTACTGCCATATAGTGCTAGTTTCTGACTGGTAATTCAAAGAATATATTGGGGTTACGTGCACCCACAATTTTTGCTACTGGTATATAGTGCCATTGTCTGACTGGGAATTCAAAGAATATATTGGGGTTACAAATACCCTCATTTCTTGCTACTGCCATATAGTGCCAGTTTCTGACTGGTAATTCAAAGAATATATTGGGGTTATAAATACCCTCATTTCTTGCTACTGGTATATAGTGCCATTGTCTGACTGGGAATTCAAAGAATATATTGGGGTTATAAATACCCTCATTTCTTGCTACTGGTATATAGTGCCCGTTTCTGACTGGTAATTCAAAGAATATTTTGGGGTTATAAATACCCTCATTTCTTGCTACTGGTATATAGTGCCATTGTCTGACTGGGAATTCAAAGAATATATTGGGGTTACAAATACCCTCATTTCTTGCTACTGCCATATAGTGCCAGTTTCTGACTGGTAATTCAAAGAATATATTGGGGTTACGTGCACCCACAATTTTTGCTACTGGTATATAGTGCCATTGTCTGACTGGGAATTCAAAGAATATATTGGGGTTACAAATACCGTCATTTCTTGCTACTGGTATATAGTGCCATTGTCTGACTGGGAATTCAAAGAATATATTGGGGTTACAAATACCCTCATTTCTTGCTACTGCCATATAGTGCCATTGTCTGACTGGGAATTCAAAGAATATATTGGGGTTACAAATACCCTCATTTCTTGCTACTGCCATATAGTGCCAGTTTCTGACTGGTAATTCAAAGAATATATTGGGGTTACGTGCACCCACAATTTTTGCTACTGGTATATAGTGCCATTGTCTGACTGGGAATTCAAAGAATATATTGGGGTTACAAATACCCTCATTTCTTGCTACTGGTATATAGTGCCATTGTCTGACTGGGAATTCAAAGAATATATTGGGGTTACAAATACCCTCATTTCTTGCTACTGGTATATAGTGCCATTGTCTGACTGGGAATTCAAAGAATATATTGGGGTTATAAATACCCTCATTTCTTGCTACTGGTATATAGTGCCATTGTCTGACTGGGAATTCAAAGAATATATTGGGGTTACAAATACCCTCATTTCTTGCTACTGCCATATAGTGCCATTGTCTGACTGGGAATTCAAAGAATATATTGGGGTTACAAATACCCTCATTTCTTGCTACTGCCATATAGTGCCAGTTTCTGACTGGTAATTCAAAGAATATATTGGGGTTACGTGCACCCACAATTTTTGCTACTGGTATATAGTGCCATTGTCTGACTGGGAATTCAAAGAATATATTGGGGTTACAAATACCCTCATTTCTTGCTACTGCCATATAGTGCCAGTTTCTGACTGGTAATTCAAAGAATATATTGGGGTTACGTGCACCCACAATTTTTGCTACTGGTATATAGTGCCATTGTCTGACTGGGAATTCAAAGAATATATTGGGGTTACGTGCACCCACAATTTTTGCTACTGGTATATAGTGCCAATTTCTAACTGGGAATTCAAAATGCGCAAGGCTCCCGGAAAGGGACGTGGACGAGGCCGTGGGCGAGGTCGGGGGAATGGTTCTGGGGAGCAAGGTAGCAGTGAAGCCACAGGGCGTCCCGTGCCTACTTCTGTGGGGCAGCAAGCATTGCGCCACTCCACAGTGCCAGAGTTGCTTGCCACATTAACTAAACTGCAGGGTACAAACCTTAGTAGGCCCGAGAACCAGGAACAGGTCTTGCAATGGCTGTCAGAGAACGCTTACAGCACATTGTCCAGCAGCCAGTCAGACTCTGCCTCCTCTCCTCCTATTACCCAACAGTCTTGTCCTCCTTCCTCCCAAAATTCCCAAGCTTCACAGAACAATAACCCCAACTGTCCCTGCTCCCCAGAGCTGTTCTCCGCTCCTTTCATTGTCCCTCAACCTGCCTCTCCACGTCACGATTCCACGAACCTAACAGAGGAGCATCTGTGTCCAGATGCTCAAACACTAGAGTCTCCTCCATCTCCGTTCGATTTGGTGGTGGATGACCAGCAACCCACCCTCATCGACGATGATGTGACGCAGTTGCCGTCAGGGCATCCACTTGACCGGCGCATTGTGCGGGAGGAGGAGATGAAACAGGAGTTGGAAGAGGAAGTGGTGGATGATGAGGACACTGACCCGACCTGGACAGGGGGGATGTCAAGCGGGGAAAGTAGTGTGGATGTTGAGGCAGGTGCAGCACCAAAAAGGGTAGCTAGAGGCAGAGGCAGAGGTCAGCAGCTTAGGCGAAGCCAGGCCACACCCGGAATCTCCCCAGATGTTCCAGTTCGTACCCAGCCCCGAAAAACTCCCACCTCGAGGGCACGTTTCTCGAAGGTGTGGAGTTTTTTCAAGGAATGCGCCAAGGACAGATATAGTGTTGTCTGCACAATTTGCCTCTCGAAATTGATTAGGGGCTCTGAGAAGAGCAACCTGTCCACCACTTCAATGCGCCGTCATTTGGAATCCAAGCACTGGAATCAGTGGCAGGCAGCAACGGCAGGACAAAGGCCGCCTGACGTTCACGCCACTGCCACTGCCTCTGCCACTGCCTCTGCCTCTGCCACTGCCACTGCTGACTGTGCTGGCGATGCACTCCAGAGGACGAGCCAGGACACCACTTCATCTGCCTCCGCCACTTTGTTGACTTCTCCCTCATCCTCCCCTGCTCCTGTCTTATCTCCTTCTCCTGCACCATCAAAGGCACCATCAGGCGCTTCTTTACAACAACCCACCATCTCTCAGACATTGGAGCGGCGGCAGAAATACACTGCTAACCACCCACATGCGCAAGCCTTGAACGCCAACATCGCTAAACTGCTGGCCCAGGAGATGTTGGCGTTCCGGCTTGTTGAAACTCCCGCCTTCCTGGACCTGATGGCAACTGCGGCACCTCGCTATGCCGTCCCTAGCCGTCACTACTTCTCCTGTTGTGCCGTCCCCGCCTTGCAGCAGCACGTGTCACTCAACATCAGGCGGGCCCTTAGTTCTGCGCTTTGCACAAAGGTCCACTTGACCACCGACGCGTGGACAAGTGCATGCGGACAGGGACGCTACATTTCACTGACGGCACACTGGGTGAATGTAGTTGAGGCTGGGACTGCTTCCCAAACTGGCCCGGTGTACCTCGTCTCCCCGCCTAACATTCCTGGCAGGGACACGAGAAGAACACCCCCCTCCTCCTCCTCCTCTACCGCCTCCTCCTCCGCCACCGCCTCCTCCTCCGCTGTTAGATTGACCCCAGCTACGAGTTGGAAACGTTGCAGCACTGGCGTTGGTAGACGTCAGCAGGCTGTGCTGAAGCTGATCAGCTTGGGGGACAGACAGCACACTGCCTCCGAGGTGAGGGATGCCCTCCTCGATGAGACGGCAATATGGTTTGAGTCGCTGCACCTGGGCCCAGGCATGGTCGTTTGTGATAACGGCCGGAACCTGGTAGCAGCTCTGGAGCTTGCCGGACTCCAACATGTTCCATGCCTGGCCCACGTCTTCAACCTAGTGGTGCAACGTTTCCTAAAGAGCTACCCCAATGTTCCAGAGCTACTGGTGAAAGTGCGGCGCATGTGCACCCATTTTCGCAAGTCGACAGTAGCCGCTGCTAGCTTAAAATCTCTCCAGCAACGCCTGCATGTGCCACAACACCGGCTTTTGTGCGACGTCCCCACACGCTGGAACTCAACGTTTCAGATGTTGAATAGAGTGGTTGAGCAGCAGAGACCTTTGATGGAATACCAGCTACAAAACCCTAGGGTGCCACAAAGTCAGCTGCCTCAGTTTCACATCCATGAGTGGATAAATAAACCAGCAAAAATATCGAGCCCTCACGTCTCCCCAACAATATCTTGGGACGTGATTTGCAACAGGTAAATCAGTTATTTAGCAGCGCACTGATGCATAAAACTTAACATTTATTCATTATTATTATAAAAAGTGCTCACAAACAATGGCTTTAAAAAAATTCCCCTATTGGAGACAATACATAGAACAAATACTCATGTGCTAATGAGTCCACAAAAATAGAGATTTTTTTGGCAATGTCACTTTAAGTGATAACCATAAAGCATACTGACCACCAACTGTTCGTTATAGTCTGCCAATTAAGATGACAAAAATGAACGGTCTTACCAGATGTCAGGAGTGGGAGTCTCATTCAGGACCAGACCCATCACAGGAGGACGTTCAATCCCTGTTGTTTACCTGCCGATGCGTGCTAGCCCCCATTGACTCCCGCCCTGACAAGGGCAGTCCCAAACTAGCCCTCAAGCAAGACCCTAGTTGTCCCTACGCGTTTCACAGTGCAGTAACGCACCGCTCATCAGGGGACCTTACTTTAAGCTGCTAACCGCAGACTCCTCTCATCTCAAACTTATGCCCACAGTGGTAGGACATCTAGATAATTCAATCTCCTAGCGCTCGCTAAGTGTAGTGACACTGGCAGCACCCCTTACTCCAATCAAGAACTTTAAATACCTTTGTGGCGCTCCTCCCCTTACCCGTATTTCCAGGGGGCAAACGGATACCATTCCGATTTTGGCGCCATCTCGCGCATATTCATGACGTCACTCATATCGACGTACTCCCAGTATTCATGTCCCGCGGGATCGCACTCCCGATCCCGCGCATGCGCAGTAGTTTGCTGCACGGAGCTTGACAACATACTCCGTGCATGCGCAGTAGCGCTTCTCCGTCCATATAGACGTCTGAATGAGGAGAAAAGGGTTTGCACGAATCCAATCAGTGCACTCCAGCAATTCTAAACAAACATATAACCCCTAGTTTCAACAATTTTTTAATATCCCCATCCCCCATACTTTCCTAGGAACGGTGAGTATATTGTGAAACCAACCTCATCCACCTCATTGCTCATTGAGCATTTACTAAACCAAGTACTGTCCCTCTTAATTGGTTGATAGGCATACCCTAAGAATTATACTTAAGTATTTTACATAGAAACTAGAACTCAGATGTCAAAAGTTTTTGGCTAGAGAAATTACCCAATAATTTCCTAAATGAAACAACAATAATTTAGTTGTTCATTCAAGCCTCGTGGAGACTCCGTTTTTAATCTAAATATCCATTTGGCTTCTCGCTGCAACGTCATTTTTGACCAGTCTCCTCCCCTTTGATGTGGCTTAACCAGATCAATACCCATAAATCGTATACAGTTTAAATCACCCCCATGACAGGAATTAACATGTCTCGCAACTGGTGTATCCCTCTGATTCCGTATGTCCCCCAGGTGCTCACCAATCCTTCTTCTAAGCTCCCTATTTGTTTTGCCTACATATTCTAACTTGCATTGACAAGTGATCTTATAGATCACCCCTTTTGATCTACATGATATGAAGTGTCTGATTTCAAAGACCTTCTTCAGAACCTCAGAAAAAAATTGTCTGCCTGTCTCCAGATTTTTGCAGGTAGAGCATCCACTACATTTAAAGCAACCCTTTGGTGGGGACAACCATGTTGGATTCTTTTGTATATTCAGGTGACTATGCACCAGACGATCCTGCAGGGATCTACCCCGGCGAAACGTTATCTGTGGTCTATCTCCAACTGCCGCTTTTATATCTGGGTCAAGGGTTAGAATATCCCAGTGGCGCTGCAATATTTTTCTCACTTCCGATGCTCCATTGTCATATGTTCCAATTACACGGACCACATCGTCCGAGCTCTTATTTCTCTCTTTAGCTCTCAACAGTTGGGTGCGATCACTAGCCAAAGAGGATTTGTAAGCCTCTCTTAATATCTCATCTGGATATCCCCGTTTTCGGAAACGGGACCTTAGTTCTGCTGCCTGATCCACAAAGGCCTGCCCCCCAGAACAATTTCTCCTCAGTCTCAGGTATTGGCCACGAGGAATCCCCTTCTTTAGTGGGTACGGGTGACTGCTGTCCCATCTCAAGAAGGAATTCGTGGCTGTACTTTTTCTGTACACCTTTGTTTCAAGTGTGCCATTTAGTCCCCTTGAGATTAATACATCCAGAAATGGGAGCGAAGAACCACCTATTTCATATGTGAATGATAGGCCTATTATATTTTCATTCAGATGTTCAACGAATTTCTGGAAAGATTCAGGCGTACCTCTCCACAAGACCAGCACGTCATCAATGTACCGCGCCCACAGCTCAATTCGATTGGTGAATTCCTCGTACTCCTCCCCAAAAACCACTGTCTCCTCCCACCAGCCCAGGAGCAAGTTCGCATAAGTGGGCGCACATGGATTCCCCATGGCGGTGCCCCTGAGCTGGTGGAAGTGCTGCCCTTTAAAGACAAAGTAGTTATGGGTGAGGGAAAATTCGAGAAGATCGAGGATGAATTGGCTGTGGGCGCGGTACTGATTCCTTCGCGAACGCAAGTAATGGCCAACTGCTCTCATGCCCCATTGATGCGGTATAGATGAATATAAGGCCTCCACATCAATAGAGCACAAGATAACCTCCTCATCCAAGCATACTCCCTCTAGCTTACGTAGTAGGTCAGAGGTATCCTGTATGAATGAGGGGAGAGAAGTCACATACGGTCTAAGCATTTTGTCCAGATATATACCCACATTCTGGCATAAGCTGTTAACACCCGACACTATTGGACGTCCCTTTAGGGGGGACAGGCCTTTGTGGACTTTCGGCAGACAGTAAAAAGTCGCCTCCATTGGATGTAATGGCATCAAAAATTCAAATTCCTTATCAGAAATCAAATTAGACATTTTTGCTTCCACTAGTAAACTACGTAAAGCGCCACTAAATTCCACAGTTGGATTGCTTCGCAGAATCGCATAGTTCTCTTTATTCAGGAGTAAGGACTCACACATCCCAATATATTGGGAGACATTCATAAGCACCACATTGCCCCCCTTATCCGCCGGTTTAATAACCAGCTCCTTGTTGGATTCCAATTTTTTAAGAGCTTCCATTTCTGCTCTATTTAGATTTAGGGGGCAATGCGTGTGCTTAATCTTCTCTAAGTCCGATGTCACCTTACTAAGAAATACATCAATACAGGATATTTCACCTATAGGGGGAAGTTTAGAATTTTTAACCTGAAGATTCGTGAAAGGACCACATCCAGTTGTTTCCCCAACTTCCTCTCCTAAACCAGCTAGCAGTCTTACATCAGGTAACAGATCTACTGAGATACCCAGCTCTGAGCTTAACCTGTTTGACAGGTTAAGCTCAGAGCTGGGTATCTCAGTAGATCTGTTACCTGATGTAAGACTGCTAGCTGGTTTAGGAGAGGAAGTTGGGGAAACAACTGGATGTGGTCCTTTCACGAATCTTCAGGTTAAAAATTCTAAACTTCCCCCTATAGGTGAAATATCCTGTATTGATGTATTTCTTAGTAAGGTGACATCGGACTTAGAGAAGATTAAGCACACGCATTGCCCCCTAAATCTAAATAGAGCAGAAATGGAAGCTCTTAAAAAATTGGAATCCAACAAGGAGCTGGTTATTAAACCGGCGGATAAGGGGGGCAATGTGGTGCTTATGAATGTCTCCCAATATATTGGGATGTGTGAGTCCTTACTCCTGAATAAAGAGAACTATGCGATTCTGCGAAGCAATCCAACTGTGGAATTTAGTGGCGCTTTACGTAGTTTACTAGTGGAAGCAAAAATGTCTAATTTGATTTCTGATAAGGAATTTGAATTTTTGATGCCATTACATCCAATGGAGGCGACTTTTTACTGTCTGCCGAAAGTCCACAAAGGCCTGTCCCCCCTAAAGGGACGTCCAATAGTGTCGGGTGTTAACAGCTTATGCCAGAATGTGGGTATATATCTGGACAAAATGCTTAGACCGTATGTGACTTCTCTCCCCTCATTCATACAGGATACCTCTGACCTACTACGTAAGCTAGAGGGAGTATGCTTGGATGAGGAGGTTATCTTGTGCTCTATTGATGTGGAGGCCTTATATTCATCTATACCGCATCAATGGGGCATGAGAGCAGTTGGCCATTACTTGCGTTCGCGAAGGAATCAGTACCGCGCCCACAGCCAATTCATCCTCGATCTTCTCGAATTTTCCCTCACCCATAACTACTTTGTCTTTAAAGGGCAGCACTTCCACCAGCTCAGGGGCACCGCCATGGGGAATCCATGTGCGCCCACTTATGCGAACTTGCTCCTGGGCTGGTGGGAGGAGACAGTGGTTTTTGGGGAGGAGTACGAGGAATTCACCAATCGAATTGAGCTGTGGGCGCGGTACATTGATGACGTGCTGGTCTTGTGGAGAGGTACGCCTGAATCTTTCCAGAAATTCGTTGAACATCTGAATGAAAATATAATAGGCCTATCATTCACATATGAAATAGGTGGTTCTTCGCTCCCATTTCTGGATGTATTAATCTCAAGGGGACTAAATGGCACACTTGAAACAAAGGTGTACAGAAAAAGTACAGCCACGAATTCCTTCTTGAGATGGGACAGCAGTCACCCGTACCCACTAAAGAAGGGGATTCCTCGTGGCCAATACCTGAGACTGAGGAGAAATTGTTCTGGGGGGCAGGCCTTTGTGGATCAGGCAGCAGAACTAAGGTCCCGTTTCCGAAAACGGGGATATCCAGATGAGATATTAAGAGAGGCTTACAAATCCTCTTTGGCTAGTGATCGCACCCAACTGTTGAGAGCTAAAGAGAGAAATAAGAGCTCGGACGATGTGGTCCGTGTAATTGGAACATATGACAATGGAGCATCGGAAGTGAGAAAAATATTGCAGCGCCACTGGGATATTCTAACCCTTGACCCAGATATAAAAGCGGCAGTTGGAGATAGACCACAGATAACGTTTCGCCGGGGTAGATCCCTGCAGGATCGTCTGGTGCATAGTCACCTGAATATACAAAAGAATCCAACATGGTTGTCCCCCACCAAAGGGTTGCTTTAAATGTAGTGGATGCTCTACCTGCAAAAATCTGGAGACAGGCAGACAATTTTTTTCTGAGGTTCTGAAGAAGGTCTTTGAAATCAGACACTTCATATCATGTAGA
This sequence comes from Leptodactylus fuscus, assembly GCF_031893055.1. NCBI lineage: Eukaryota > Metazoa > Chordata > Amphibia > Anura > Leptodactylidae > Leptodactylus > Leptodactylus fuscus. The sequence goes on along the minus strand of NC_134268.1, from coordinate 46,812,894 downwards.
TCAAAAGGGGTGATCTATAAGATCACTTGTCAATGCAAGTTAGAATATGTAGGCAAAACAAATAGGGAGCTTAGAAGAAGGATTGGTGAGCACCTGGGGGACATACGGAATCAGAGGGATACACCAGTTGCGAGACATGTTAATTCCTGTCATGGGGGTGATTTAAACTGTATACGATTTATGGGTATTGATCTGGTTAAGCCACATCAAAGGGGAGGAGACTGGTCAAAAATGACGTTGCAGCGAGAAGCCAAATGGATATTTAGATTAAAAACGGAGTCTCCACGAGGCTTGAATGAACAACTAAATTATTGTTGTTTCATTTAGGAAATTATTGGGTAATTTCTCTAGCCAAAAACTTTTGACATCTGAGTTCTAGTTTCTATGTAAAATACTTAAGTATAATTCTTAGGGTATGCCTATCAACCAATTAAGAGGGACAGTACTTGGTTTAGTAAATGCTCAATGAGCAATGAGGTGGATGAGGTTGGTTTCACAATATACTCACCGTTCCTAGGAAAGTATGGGGGATGGGGATATTAAAAAATTGTTGAAACTAGGGGTTATATGTTTGTTTAGAATTGCTGGAGTGCACTGATTGGATTCGTGCAAACCCTTTTCTCCTCATTCAGACGTCTATATGGACGGAGAAGCGCTACTGCGCATGCACGGAGTATGTTGTCAAGCTCCGTGCAGCAAACTACTGCGCATGCGCGGGATCGGGAGTGCGATCCCGCGGGACATGAATACTGGGAGTACGTCGATACGAGTGACGTCATGAATATGCGCGAGATGGCGCCAAAATCGGAATGGTATCCGTTTGCCCCCTGGAAATACGGGTAAGGGGAGGAGCGCCACAAAGGTATTTAAAGTTCTTGATTGGAGTAAGGGGTGCTGCCAGTGTCACTACACTTAGCGAGCGCTAGGAGATTGAATTATCTAGATGTCCTACCACTGTGGGCATAAGTTTGAGATGAGAGGAGTCTGCGGTTAGCAGCTTAAAGTAAGGTCCCCTGATGAGCGGTGCGTTACTGCACTGTGAAACGCGTAGGGACAACTAGGGTCTTGCTTGAGGGCTAGTTTGGGACTGCCCTTGTCAGGGCGGGAGTCAATGGGGGCTAGCACGCATCGGCAGGTAAACAACAGGGATTGAACGTCCTCCTGTGATGGGTCTGGTCCTGAATGAGACTCCCACTCCTGACATCTGGTAAGACCGTTCATTTTTGTCATCTTAATTGGCAGACTATAACGAACAGTTGGTGGTCAGTATGCTTTATGGTTATCACTTAAAGTGACATTGCCAAAAAAATCTCTATTTTTGTGGACTCATTAGCACATGAGTATTTGTTCTATGTATTGTCTCCAATAGGGGAATTTTTTTAAAGCCATTGTTTGTGAGCACTTTTTATAATAATAATGAATAAATGTTAAGTTTTATGCATCAGTGCGCTGCTAAATAACATCCATGAGTGGCCATGGATGAGAGACTTTTGTGACATCCTACGGGTCTTTGAGGAGTCCACAAGGAGGGTGAGCTCTGAGGATGCGATGGTGAGCCTTACAATCCCGCTCTTGTGTGTTCTGAGAGAATCCCTGATTGACATCAGGGATAACTCAGATCACACAGAGGAGTTAGGGATAGCATCCGATCCGTCACAGCTGGAGAGTAGGTCCACACATCTGTCCGCTTCACTGCGTTTAATGGAGGAGGAGGAGGAGGAGGAGGAGGAGGAGGAAGAAGAGTTGTCCGATGATATGATGGTGATACAGGAGGCTTCCGGGCAACTTCGAATCGTCCCATTGTTGCAGCGCGGATGGGTAGACATGGAGGATGAGGAGGAAATGGAGATTGAACTTTCCGGTGGGGCCAGAGGAGTCATGCCAACTAACACTGTGGCAGACATGGCTGAGTTCATGTTGGGGTGCTTTACAACCGACAAGCGTATTGTCAAAATCATGGAGGACAACCAGTACTGGATCTTTGCTATCCTTGACCCCCGGTATAAAAACAACATCTCGTCTTTTATTCCGGTAGAGGGGAGGGCCAATCGCATCAATGCTTGCCACAGGCAATTGGTGCAGAATATGATGGAGATGTTTCCAGCATGTGACGTTGGCGGCAGGGAGGGCAGTTCCTCCAGTAGGCAACCAAGTTCTCACCGGTCCACACAAACGAGGGGCACACTGTCTAAGGTCTGGGACACCTTGATGGCACCCCCTCGCCAAAGTGCCGCCACGGAGGGTCCTAGTGTCACCAGGCGTGAGAAGTATAGGCGCATGTTGCGGGAATACCTTTCCGACCACAGCCCTGTCCTCTCCGACCCCTCTGCGCCCTACACGTATTGGATGTCAAAGTTGGACCTGTGGCTTGAACTTGCCCTATATGCCTTGGAGGTGCTGTCCTGTCCTGCCGCCAGCGTCCTATCTGAGAGGGTGTTCAGCGCACCCGTCTGTCAGCTGAGAGTGCCGACCGGCTCACTTTGATAAAAATGAACCACCACTGGATAGAGCCTTCATTTTTGTGCCCACCTGTGTAAAGCACCCCAACATGAAACTCCATGTCTGTACTCAACCTCTCCAATTCCTCCGCATCCTCATACTCATCCACCATAAGCGTTGCACAATTCTGCTAATACTAGGCTCCCTCCACCCTGATTTCCCCCAACTCTGCTGGTTAGAGGCTCCCTCCACCCTGATTTCCACCAACTCTGCTGGTTAGAGGCTCCCTCCACCCTGCTTTCCCACAACTCTGCTGGTTAGAGGCTCCCTCCACCCTGCTTTCCCACAACTCTGCTGGTTAGAGGCTCCCTCCACCCTGCTTTCCCACAACTCTGCTGGTTAGAGGCTCCCTCCACCCTGATTTCCACCAACTCTGCTGGTTAGAGGCTCCCTCCACCCTGCTTTCCCACAACTCTGCTGGTTAGAGGCTGCCTCCACCCTGATTTCCACCAACTCTGCTGGTTAGAGGCTCCCTCCACCATGAATTGGTCCAAACTGGGCTGTTTAGAGGCTCCCTCCACCATGAATTGGTCCAAACTGGGGTTTTTAGAGGCTCCCTCCACCATGAATTGGTCCAAACTGGGCTGTTTAGAGGCTCCCTCCACCATGAATTGGTCCAAACTGGGGTTTTTAGAGGCTCCCTCCACCATGAATTGGTCCAAACTGGGCTGGTTAGAGGCTCCCTCCACCATGAATTTGCCCAAACTGGGCTGTTTAGAGACTCCCTCCACCATGAATTTGCCCAAACTGGGCTGTTTAGAGGCTCCCTCCACCATGAATTGGTCCAAACTGGGGTTTCTAGAGGCTCCCTCCACCATGAATTTGTCCAAACTGGGCTGTTTAGAGGCTCCCTCCACCATGAATTGGTCCAAACTGGGGTTTTTAGAGGCTCCCTCCACCATGAATTGGTCCAAACTGGGCTGGTTAGAGGCTCCCTCCACCATGAATTTGCCCAAACTGGGCTGTTTAGAGGCTCCCTCCACCATGAATTTGCCCAAACTGGGCTGTTTAGAGGCTCCCTCCATCATGAATTGGTCCAAACTGGGGTTTTTAGAGGCTCCCTCCACCATGAATTGGTCCAAACTGGGGGTTTTTAGAGGCTCCCTCCACCCTGATTTCCACCAACTCTGCTAGTTAGAGGCTCCCTCCACCCTGCTTTCCCACAACTCTGCTGGTTAGAGGCTCCCTCCACCCTGATTTCCACCAACTCTGCTGGTTAGAGGCTCCCTCCACCATGAATTGGTCCAAACTGGGCTGTTTATAGGCTCCCTCCACCATAAATTGGTCCAAACTGGGGTTTTAGAGGCTCCCTCCACCATGAATTGGTCCAAACTGGGCTGTTTAGAGGCTCCCTCCACCATGAATTGGTCCAAACTGGGGTTTTTAGAGGCTCCCTCCACCATGAATTGGTCCAAACTGGGCTGGTTAGAGGCTCCCTCCACCATGAATTTGCCCAAACTGGGCTGTTTAGAGGCTCCCTCCACCATGAATTGGTCCAAACTGGGGTTTTTAGAGGCTCCCTCCACCATGAATTGGTCCAAACTGGGCTGTTTAGAGGCTCCCTCCACCATGAATTGGTCCAAACTGGGGTTTTTAGAGGCTCCCTCCACCATGAATTGGTCCAAACTGGGCTGGTTAGAGGCTCCCTCCACCATGAATTTGCCCAAACTGGGCTGTTTAGAGGCTCCCTCCACCATGAATTTGCCCAAACCGGGCTGTTTAGAGGCTCCCTCCACCATGAATTGGTCCAATCTGGGGTTTTTAGAGGCTCCCTCCACCATGAATTGGTCCAAACTGGGCTGTTTATAGGCTCCCTCCACCATGAATTGGTCCAAACTGGGCTGTTTAGAGGCTCCCTCCACCATGAATTTGCCCAAACTGGGCTGTTTAGAGGCTCCCTCCACCATGAATTGGTCCAAACTGGGGTTTTTAGAGGCTCCCTCCACCATGAATTGGTCCAAACTGGGCTGTTTAGAGGCTCCCTCCACCATGAATTGGTCCAAACTGGGGTTTTTAGAGGCTCCCTCCACCATGAATTGGTCCAAACTGGGGTTTTTAGAGGCTCCCTCCACCATGAATTTGCCCAAACTGGGCTGTTTAGAGGCTCCCTCCACCATGAATTGGTCCAAACTGGGGTTTTTAGAGGCTCCCTCCACCATGAATTGGTCCAAACTGGGCTGTTTAGAGGCTCCCTCCACCATGAATTGGTCCAAACTGGGGTTTTTAGAGGCTCCCTCCACCATGAATTGGTCCAAACTGGGCTGTTTAGAGGCTCCCTCCACCATGAATTGGTCCAAACTGGGGTTTTTAGAGGCTCCCTCCACCATGAATTGGTCCAAACTGGGCTGGTTAGAGGCTCCCTCCACCATGAATTTGCCCAAACTGGGCTGTTTAGAGGCTCCCTCCACCATGAATTTGCCCAAACTGAGCTGTTTAGAGGCTCCCTCCACCATGAATTGGTCCAAACTGGGGTTTTTAGAGGCTCCCTCCACCATGAATTGGTCCAAACTGGGCTGGTTAGAGGCTCCCTCCACCCTGATTTCCACCAACTCTGCTGGTTAGAGGCTCCCTCCACCATGAATTGGTCCAAACTGGGCTGTTTAGAGGCTCCCTCCACCATGAATTGGTCCAAACTGGGGTTTCTAGAGGCTCCCTCCACCATGAATTGGTCCAAACTGGGCTGTTTAGAGGCTCCCTCCACCATGAATTGGTCCAAACTGGGTTTTTTAGAGGCTCCCTCCACCATGAATTTGCCCAAACTGGGCTGGTTAGAGGCTCCCTCCACCATGAATTGGTCCAAACTGGGGTTTTTAGAGGCTCCCTCCACCATGAATTTGCCCAAACTCTGCTGGTTAGAGGCTCAATCCACCCTGATTTTCAAAACAAATGTTGGTGCCAACCTCAACTTACTACAAGGGCCAAATTCACTGCTGGTGACAAGCTTTCCTCACTGCAAGTGCCAAATACACATGTTTCAAGGTGTTTTCCTTCTGTCAGAGAGGTGGTATTGAGTGTGTAAAGTGTGTAGTTGTTAGGCTGTGATGTTGGGGTAATAGAGGGTCTTTGGTGTGTTAGATGCCCCCAGACATGCTTCCCCTGCTGTCCCAGTGTCATTCCAGAGGTGTTGGCATCATTTCCTGGGTTGTCTTAGTGGACTTGGTGACCCTCCAGACACGGATTTGGGTTTCCCCCTTAACGAGTATCTGTTCCCCATAGACTATAATGGGGTTTGAAACCCGTTCGAACACACGAACATTGAGCGGCTGTTCGAATCGAATTTCGAACCTCGAACATTTTAGTGTTCGCTCATCTCTAATAACTACAGCTATATAAGACTTTAAGGGTCAGTTCACACTGAGCTTTTTGGCAGTGGATTTTGATGCGGAATCGACCTCACAATACACTGCCGAATCTGGCTCCCATTAACGTCAATGAGAGCCGCTCGCTTCTTTTTCCCCCTAGCTAGTAGTAGTGGAAAAAAGAAGCAGGATGACCCTTCGTGCCACGAATTCCACAACTAAATCAACCGTGGTGTCCGCTCTGCGAGGTTCCCTCCTGATCAGGCCCATTCATTTGGACCTAACCCAGAGCAAAGTGCTGCAATGGGATGCTGTTACACTCCCATCACGGCTAGCCACTCGAAATGTTCACACACAGAATGCAAACTCCACCATGTGAACATACCCTAACACTTCACAAAATGAGACAATAGATCTGCGGGCAGTAGCCTCTTCCTCCTCCTCCCCTTTCTACATAGGCTAAAGATGAGTGCTATAGATGCTATACAGATAAGGAGAAGGAGAGCAACCTGATAAGTGGAAGAGCAAACAGATTTATTTAGCAAGATACCTATAAGATTCTCATATTTATTCATGCTATTGTTAAATAATTGGGGGCATAATTTAAATACAGATGTTGCAACTTTCTTTTATATGTTTCCTTCTTTTTGGATCCACTTTGATTTTATAAAACTGCATCAAAAACTGTGAAGATAATGACCAGAATAAAGAAAGAGTCTAAATGTCAGTATGTAGTGGATGATGTCATCTACTGCATGCTGATGATATCATACCTAAAGAGAGTCTGTCACCAGAGTGAAGCATTTCATACCAGCACCACAGATAGGTAAATGCTTTAATACACTCTCCTTCCCCGCTCCCTTGAGCAACAGGGTTAGGCTTGATTTCTGCATGGCTTCCTGACACTGTCACTTAGAAAGGAGGAGTGAAACAGGGCAGTTTGGAGCAATGGATTTGCCCTCATTCTCCAGGCTACTCATTTTCCTATTGTAAAGTAAATGAATATACACAATCCAGTCATATTAATGTGAGCACCGCCTACTTTTGACGTCAACGTTAAATAACCAATCGCAGAAGGCACGTGTCATCAGCCATCTGAGTGCACTCATCATTGTGGAAGGCACGGTGGATCAACACAAGTATGCATCTATCCTTGCGGACCATGTTCACCTCTACATGTGAATTGTCTTTCCTCAGGATGATGGCATCTACCAGCAGGACAATACGACGTGTCATAAAGCTGGTGTGTGGTTCGAGGAGCACCAGGATGAGTTTACCGTACTCCCTCGGCCAGCAAATGCTCTGGACTTGAACCCAATTGAGAATCTGTAGGACCACCTCGATCTGGTTGTTCGCGCCATGGATGCTCAGCGTAACCTAGCGCAGCTGGCCACGGCAGTGGAGTTGGCATGGCTCAACATCCCAGTGAACATCATCACAACATCCCCTCTCTTCCTGCACGTCTCGCAGTGGTCCGCTTTGCCAAAGGTGGCTATTCTGGATTTTGACAGGTGGTCACATTAACGTGACTGGACTGTGTATTTGCCGTAGAGGCTCTAATATTCTATCTAATGGTGTTGCTGGTTTAATATGCTTTAGTGATTACTGGGTTGAAGAAATGGCACCTAGACACGTCAGAGGTTGTAGGTTTGGCCAGAAGACTAAGATGGCTGTCAGGAAGTAGTTAACACAAGCTTGGAGCAGAAATGGAGCATACAATAGTAAGACTTCTCCCAGTTACGACACCTAAGATTTCTCAGGAGAACTATAAAGGTTTTATTACTGGCTGTAGGTATGCTTGATGTTTGGAAAGCTACACTTGCAAAAAATATATAATTTTTCCGGTGAAACACATGGTGAATAGTGTTATTCTATCTCGGTGCTGTCATTATCTAAAAGTAATACAGTAATCTTATCCTTTCAAGGTAAGAATGAAGAATCTACAGAAAGGTGTATCTGACTGTGTTCTGCTAAAAGTAAGTACCATTACATTAGATTTACTGTGGGACACATTCACACTAGGGCTCTTTTATATTTTGCTGTGGGATTTACTATTGGTTTTGTATGTGCACCCAATCAAAACTTATTAAGCAATTAATACATAACAGTATATTAGTCATTGAGTTCTCTTGGATGGTATATATTTAGTAACAAAAATACCAGATAGCATTCTCAGTTCTTTGGGTGTCATTAACCCCTTTATGTTCAGTGCCACACATGTATGGCACTGACATGGTGCTGACTCAAGAATACTTGTAAAGCAGTGGTTGTTAACCTTGTTTGAGGTACCGAACCCACCAGTTTCATATGCACATTCACCGAACCCTTCTTTAGTGATAAATCAAATCAGATTTTTTTCCAAATTCAAGACATAGGTATATGGTTTTTTACTGGTACACAAAATGAACCGTGCATAGGGCCTAGGGTTTGATCGAACCCCGGTTAAGAACCACTGCTGTAAAGTAAAGCTGAACCCCATCAGTAACACACAATAATTTGAGAAAAATCGGTAAATTATGTCCCGAAAAATGGACAAAACTGTGAGCCTTAAAGGGTTTTTCCAGGACTTAGGGGAATGTGATCGATGTGCACCTTTACCTGTGCTAATGACATGATATTCATTGGTCACATGGCGCAACAGCAGCTCGCTCCCGATCAAGTGAATGGGGTATAGCTGCAATACCAAGTACAGCCTCTGTAATATAAATGGTGCTGTTTGTTATTTAGTGAAGATGCTATAATACTCACCTGGATGCCTCAAACACTTCAACCAGCTAATATTACCACTATACAGTACTGTGACTACTGTGATAAATACTGTTCTACACAGGTAGACTGCAGATATCAATTCTTATATAATATTTACATTTAAAGACTCAAATTTGGTCTTCCTGAACTGAAGTTTTTCTTAGGATTTTTAGACTTAGACTTGCTGCAAATAAATATTTGGCTCCTCAATTTTCTAGCACCGCCTTAATCTGTTGCCCACCTTTGCAAAAATTTCCTGTCCATAGTAGCTCAGAAAGTAAGGCTGTGGTCACACTGAGAAATTTGCGGAGGATTTGGGGGCAGATTTCACCCTTGAATCTGGAGCAGATTCCTCCCAGAATCCGCCTCCCATTGTTTTCAATGGGAGGCAGAGATTGCAGCAGGAGGCGAGAAAAAAGAAGCGAAGACCGTAGCTCAAGACTCCCTGCAGATTAGGCCCATTTATCTGAGCCTAATCAGTAGCGTGAAGCCATGACTAGACCGTCATGACTAGACCACGGTGAAAATGGTGGTGCCAGAAAATGAAGAGGAGTTCTTCATTTTCTGCCATGTGAACATACCCTAATACTTCCTCCCCCCCCCCCCCCCCCCCTTCATTCTGGTTCTGACTTCAGAGAAAACTGACATTTAGAGATAGAGTCTGCAGATCTGTAGAGAGGAAAACTGATGAAAAATGCAGTATAAAAGTAATATATTAATAGTATAATGGGCAGATATCATCTTAATACCCGCATATCTCTACTGAAGTCCATCACCATCTCCTTGATCTTCCCGGCATTAATCTTGAGGTGGTTCCGCCATCAAAGTCCAGATTTAAGTCTCTGTATTCCCTATCGTCGCCATCAGTGATGAGGCCTACTATTGCAGAGCCATCAGAGTACTTTTGTAAGTAACAGCTGGTTGAGTTGTGCCCAAAGTCAGCAGTGTACAGTGTGGAGAGGAATGGGGCAAGAACTGTACCTTGTGGTGCCCCCGTACTACAGATCACAGTGTCCGACACATGGTCCCTGGCTCTCACATAGTGAGGTCGGTTTGTGAAGGATCACAACAAATTGTGTTCATCACCTGTAACCAAAGTCAATCTACATCTATCTATCTGTCTATCTATGTAAAAAATTAAAATAATTCTCAGTGTGTTTATTTCAAGGTTCTAGATGAGAAAGGTTCTAGATGTGAACTGCATTGTTGCCTTGAAATAAACACATCGAGAATTTTTTGAATGTCCTGACATTTTGATCTATCTATCTATCTATCTATCTATCTATCTATCTATCTATCTATCTATCTATCTATCTATCTATCTATCTATCTATCTATCTATTGTATGTATCTTTCTATCTATTCATGTGTCTGTCTGTCTATCTATCAATCAATCATAATATCTATCTATCTATCTATCTATCTATCTATCTATCTATCTATCTGTCTGTCTGTCTGTCTGTCTGTCTGTCTGTCTGTCTGTCTGTCTGTCTGTCTGTCTATTGCATCTATCTATCTATCTATCTATCTATCTATCTATCTATCTATCTATTATCTATCTATCTATCTATCTATCTTATTATCTATCTATCTATCTATCTATCTATCATCTATCTATCTATCTATCTATCTATCTATCTATTATCTATCTCCTATCTATCTATCTATCTATCTATCTATCTATCTATCTATCTATTATCTATCTATCTATCTATCTATCTATCTATCTATCTATCTATCTATTATCTATCTATCTATCTATCTATCATCTATCTATCTATCTATCTATCTATCTATCTATCTATCATCTATCTATCTGTCTGATATGTATATACAAGTACACTAGTATAGCATATCCTCTTTTAACCGGTTAAGGACCAGGCCCAAAAGTATGTTAAAGACCAGGCCTCTTTTTTCAAAACTGACATGTGTCACTTTAAATGGCAATAACTTTGAGACGCTTTAACTTACACAAATGAATTTGAGACGGTTTTCTCGTAACACATTATACTTCATGTTAGTGGTAAACACTAATCAATATTTTTGCATTTATTTATAAAAAAACTAGGAAATTTGATGGAAATTTGAAAAAAATTGCAATTTTCAAAATGTGAAATTCTCTGCTTTTCAGGCGGATAGTCATACCATCCAAATACATGAATAAATATTATCTCCCATATCTCTGCTTTATATTGGCATCATCTTTTGATTGTATTTTAATTTATTTTGGACGTCACAAGGCTTACAAGTGTAACAGCAATTTTCCAGATTTACAAGAAAATTCTCCAAACCAATTTTTTAGGGACCACTTCAGTTCTGAAAGTAATTATAAAGGCCTGTATAATAGAAACCCCCATAAATTACCCCATTTTCAAAACTACACCCCTCAAATTATTCAAAACAGCATTTGGGATGTTTGTTAACCCTTTAAGCATTTCATAAGAATAAAAATAATATGGCAGTGAAATTTAGACATTTCATTTTTTTTCACTAATACATTCATTTAGACCCAAAATTAACACATTCACAAAGGGTTGAAGGAGAAAATGCATCTGACAGTTTATTGTGCAATTTCTCCCGTGCACAGAAATACCCCACATGTGGGTGTAAACTGATTTTTGGGCACACGGCAGTGCATGGAAGGGAAGGAGCGACACTGGGTGTTTGAACAGCAGATTTTGCTGGAATAATTTTCAGCGCCATGCCTTATTTGCAGAGACCCTAGAGTACCAAAACAATGGAAACCCCCCAAAAGTGACCCCATTTTAGAATCCACACCCCTCACAGAATTCATCAAGGGGTATAGTCAGCATTTAGACCCTACAGTTGTTCCACAGATTTTACTAACATTGGAATGTGTAAATGAAAAATTACTAAAATGTCACTTTATCTCCAAAGTTTTCATTTTCACAAGGGGTTAAAGGAGTAAAAGCCCCCCACAGTTTGTTAAACAATTTCTCCTGAACACGGCAATACCCCATATGTGGCTATAATCTGCTGTATGGGAACATGGCGGGGCTCAGAATGGAAGGAGCGCTATTTGGCTTTTGGATGGCAGATTTTGCTGGAATAATTTTAGGTGCCATGTCGCATTAGCAGAGCCCCTAGAATACCAATACAGTGGAAACCCCCTAAAAGTGACCCCATTTGGGAAACTATACCCCCCACAGAACATATTAAAGGGTAGAGTGAGCATTTTGACCCTACAGCTGTTTCACAGATTTTATTAACATTGGGCCATGAAAATGAAAAATTACTTTTTTTCCAACAAACTGTCAATTTAGCCCCAAATTTTTAATTTTCACAAGAGGATAAAGGAGAAAAAGCTCCATAAAGTTCGTTACACAAATTCTGCTGAACACAGAAATGCCCCATATGTGGTCATAATCTGCTGTATGGGAACATGGCGGGGCTCAGAATGGAAAGAGGGCTATTTGGCTTTTGGAGGGCAGATTTTGCTGGAATATTTTTCAGGTCCCATGTCGCATTTGCAGAGCCCCTAAAGTACCAATACAGTGGAAACCCCCTATAAGTGACCCCATTTTGGAAACTACACCCCTCATAGAATTTGTCTAGGGGTAGAGTGAGTATTTTGGCCTCACAGGTGTTTCACAGATTTTATTAACATTGGGACGTGAAAATGAAAAATTACTTTTTTTCCCAATAAATCGTTCATTTAGCGCCATAGTTTTAATTTTGCAAATAGTTTAAGAATTAAAAGCCCCCCACAGTTTGTTACACAATTTCTTCTGAACACGGCAATACCCCATATGTGGCCAAAATCTGCTGTATGGGTACATGCTGGGGCTCAGAATGGAAAGAGCGCTATTTGGATTTTGGAGGGCAGATGTTGCTGGAATAGTTTTCAGGTGCCATGTCGCATTTGCAGAGCCCCTAAAGTATCAATACAATGGAAACCCCTCAAAAGTGACCCCATTTTAGAAACTACACCTGTCAAGGAATGTATCAAGGGGTATTATCATTTTGAGCCTAAAATGCTTCCCAAAAATTAATGTACAAAATGAAAATTGAAATTTTTAAAAATATGCCATTTCGGTGCCCAATACGTTGCACCCACTTTGTGTTGTCAGAGACCTGCACTCCTAAAACTATTAAGTGGGCCATCCCGGGGGTCAAAAAATTATATATGTGGGTGTAAACTGCTGCTTGGGCACACAGCAGGGCTCAGAAGGGAAGGACCACTGTGCGTTTTAGCTTTTGGGATACAGATTTAGAGGGACCCTCTGGGCGCCATGATGTTTTTGCAGAGCCCTGGAGGTTCCAGTAAACTGGAATTCACCAAGAAGTGACCCCATTTTGTAGGGGCAATTTTAGGGTCTCTGCAAATGTGACGTGGTGTCCAAAAACGAAGAATCTAAATCTGCACTCCAAAAGCACATATTGCTCCTTCACATCTGCACCCTGCTGGGTACCCAAATAGCAGTGTATGCCCACATGTATGACACTGGTGTACCCCGGATAACGGACTCAATGCCATATGTGGGTAGAATCGGCTGTTTGGGCACAACCGGGGACAGAAGGGAAGGAGCGCTATTTTGGTTTTTGGAGCACAGTTTGGTTTTTTTTGCCACTTTTGCAAAGCCCCTGAATTGCCAATAAAGTGGAATCCGCAGACATGTCACCCTATTTTGGACACTACCCCACTGATGGGATTTATCAAGTGGTGTAGCGAGAATTTTTAACCCTTGAGTGTTGCATTTATTTAGTTTCCAGAAATGAAATCGCAACTGATAGAGAAGTTAAAATGAAAATTTTACATATTTGCCATTTCAGTGTGCAACATGTTGTGCCCGACTTATGTCAGCAGAGACACTCCAAAAACTGTTAAACGGGTATCCCAGGCACAACAGCTTTTAGAGCGTTCATCTCTGATACAAGGTGGGCACAACATATTACGCACTGAAAGGACGTATTCCTGGAAAAATGGTCATTTTCACCTCTCACAATCCACTACAGTTATAGTTATATATATAAAGTTATAGCAACACTTGGGGGTTAAAAATGCTGTCTGTACCCCTGGATAAATCCTTCAGGGGTGTAGTTTCCAAAATAAGGTAATTTATCAGGGGATTCCAAATTACTGGCGTTTCAGCTCTACAAAAGTGTCATGGCATCCAAAAACCAAACCGTCTGTGCTCCAAAAACCAAATGACCCTTCTTCCCTTCTGTGTCCGGCTGTGCCCTAGTATCAGTTTATACCCACATATGACATTATGTCCGTTATCCGGGGGTACACCAGTGTCATACATGTGTCATACATGTGTCATAAACTGCAGTTTGGACGTACAGCAGGGTGCAGAAGGGAAGGAGCGCTATGCGGCTTTTGGAGTACAGATTCAGATGTTTGGTATCTGGACGCCATGTCATGTTTGTAGAGCCTGTAAGGTACCAGAAAAGTGGATTCCATGGGGTACCAGGAGTGACCCCATTTTGAAAACTGCACCCCTCAAAGAATTTATCAGGGGGTGTAGTGAGTATTAGTATCCCGGACGTGACTGCACAGCGGATGGCGAAGAGGGAATGCATAAGCTGTGCGGAGGACATTGCAAACACCAAATTCCCTACTATGTCCCCGTAGCTCCTATGATTGGGGGAGTCACTCTGGGGGTCACTTTAGGGGTCACTTCTGGTGTCTGTTCCCTCATAAGGTGTCCCCTGATATCCGCTCACACAGCTTATATATTCCCTACATGACGCACCCAGTTGTGTTCTAATAATTTGGCGATTTTTGAGGGTTTTTGTCTTCACATTGTGAGATGCTATATTTTCTTTATGTTTCTGGTGACGCGGCCATATAAGGGCTTATTCTTTGCGGGATGAGATGCATTTCGTAATGACACCATTTTTGGGTGTCTACATCTTATTGAATACATTTTATTAACCCTTTTTTGCTGGATTTAAAAAAAAAAAATCAATCCTGGCATTGAGTTTTACTTTTTTAATTTTGCGCCATGCAGCGTACAGTATAAGTAACATGTTCCCTTTATTCTGCGGGTCGGTACGGTTACGGCGATACCTCATTTATAGTATTTTTTTATGTGTTACTAGTTCTGCAGAGGAAAAACACATTTGGGGACATAAATCAATGTTTTTTGCATCGCATCTTCTAAGAGGCGTAACATTTTTATTTTTCGGTTGACAGAGTTGGTTGAGGGCTTATTTTTTGCGGGACAACCTGCGCTTTTTATTGGTACTGTTGTCGGATGCATATGACTTTTTGATCACTTTTTATAGCATATTTTGTATGGTGAGATGGCGAAAAATCATTACTTCCGGCGAGTTTTTTCCGTTTTTTTTTTCTGGCGTTCGCCGTGTACATTAAATATTATTTCAGTTTTATTGTACAGATTGTTATGGACGCGACAATACCAAATATGCATTGTTTTTATTACTTTTTAGTTCTTTTTTTATATAATTCATTTTCTATTGAGAAAAAGGGATTTTTGGGCTTTATAACTTTATTAATTTTTTTCATACACTTCATTTTATTTTTTTTACATTTTTTTTTACTTTTTCATGTGTCCATTTAGGACACTTCAATCAGCAATACTTTGCTGATATAGAATGCCATGTGAGACACAGCCTGCAGGTGTCCCACATGGCATTCCGTAGCAGGATGTCAGGCTGTGTAGACGCACAGCCTGACATCAGAAGGTCCTGGCAGGATCACCAGGTATGTGGGGGCTCCGGGCAGTCTGGGGTCACTGGCCAGACCCCAGACTACCTTTTACTGCTATCGGCACCCTCCGATCTCGCCGCGGGGGGTGCCGATCAGCTTCAATTGTCGGCGGATGCCTTTCGATCGCGCCGTGATGTTTCACGGCGCGATCGAAAGGGTTAAAACGTCCAGTCGGACTCAGTTCCGACTGGACGTTATTGAGGAAGGGGTTAGGTGTTAGTAACACCTAACCCCCATCCTCCCCGCACCCCTCCCCCCGCGAAATAGGTACCTAAAGACAGGACGTATTTTTACAATAGTCCGGTCTTTAGGTACCTGGACCGCAGGCCGTAAATTTACGTACGGCGGTCCTTAACCGGTTAAAATAAGATCATAACGGAACATTAGAAATAAAAGAGTCATCTAAATACTGTTGGTTAATAAGCTTTTGTCTCTACAAGAATTCTTATTAGCTACTTTTTCATATGCCAGTAGTAATAAAAATCTCTTTGACATCATGCAATAATTTTGAATAAACACTTGAAAAAAATATTGGATATTTGCATATTAGAAGCAAAGAAATACAATAAAATTTGCAGACAGTACAGAATTATAGCCTTTTAGCTGCTTAAATAAACACTTCTGAAATGTTAAATACGTAACATTTGACTTTTTTTTACGTATTCAGAAAGGCATCATTTCAAGTTCATTTTTTCCATATTTCTATAGAACATAAAGGATTGAAATAAAATTGAATGTTCAAATGCAAAATGAAATTTATTATCATCATTTTGAAATTGGTATGTGTTAGTCTTTAACTCTACTCTTGAAATCATATATATTTCTGACAAATGTGACATCTATAGTGAAAGAACGGCATGATTAATAGTCGGAATGATTAATTTGTTTCCGTATGAATTCAGTTGATTGTTACTTGGCACTTAGAAGGTTTGGTAATTTAAAGTTTTTTATGATTGCACTTTAAGATTGGAATATTTTATTTCTACCCATTTTTTATATTAACAGTCATTAAACAATAGAGAAGAATTGCCTGGAAAGTCATTAGGAAAATTTGCATGCACCCTTCATCACTCATCTTTATGTAAAGTTAATGCATAAATGAAACTTGGAAGATGAAATTAAAAATAGATAGCATAGTTTAGCCAGTAATAAATCAAAATGCCCTAGGAAATGAATCTCAAAGTTATATATATATATATATATATATATATATATATATATATATATATATACATATATATATAATTTTTTAAAATTATATATATATATATATATATACCAATGTGCTATACAAAACTTTCAAATTATGGGATATTTTAGGAAGGCAGTAAACAATAAGTAATTGAAGTTGATCTATAAGGAGGTGAGAGGCTCTGCAATGGTAGGACTCTCAAGTTCTTCCTCACTAACTCACTCAACCATGCTTTTATGGACTTTGCTTTATGCACTGGGCCACAGTGAAGATGTTATCCAGCCATCCTACAAGAAATGTCTTGGCATGCTGAAGCATTAAGATTTTCTTTCACTGGAACTGAGAAGCCTCGGTCAATCCATGAAAACAATACCATAGCATTGTCTCTTGTCCACCAAACTTTACAGGCTATGTTTTTCAGGTAGTTTCCAAACCAAAACTCATTAGGCAGATGAAGAAGTGTGATGGCCATTCCGCAGAGCACATTTCTGTTGCTCCAAAGTAGAGTAGGGGAGGGTTTTACACCAAAATATCTGATCCTTGGTGATATAAGGCCTGGCAATGGCTGCTTGGCCCTCAAAACCCTTGCTGTGAAGGCGAGGTTTGGAAAAAAGACATAAGTCCTTCCAGTTCAGTCTAATATCCTGCGCTGACTGAGAGGAAGGCAAAAAGCCTCATGAGACAAAAGCCAATTTTCTTAGGAAAAAATAAGAATTTCCAATTGCAAGGCTGTTCCCTTTTTATGGTCATATGGGTCCTAGTCCCATTTCCTAAAGATGAAGCATAAAAAACAAAGCAAGTAAGTCTTGTCACTTATTTACAATTGCAAAAAAGAGAAGAATAGATACAGTGGTGTCCAAAATGCATTTATAATTGATGTTAATTACTTTACACCAATTAGTATAATCTACAATAATGTATATTTTGAGTGCAATCGGTATACAAGTTGATTCATAAATATAAAAAAGAGAATAGGATCGAACACTGACCTCTACGGTATCCGACATGGGTAACTGTCCACTCCAATCCCTTATTAATCCAATTTCACACTATACCACAATATGCTAACAAAAGACTTGACAGACTCCTCCATGGACACATTTAAGATACTCAGTATATCACTTTGTGATAAGTTATCACTAATTGATGTTGTTCATTTTTAGAAAAAAGCTAAGTTTATCGTTCACATATCTGGGCATGTCGAGCCAAGAGGATGGACGACACATTCGCATAATTCAAAACTATATTACCATATATCTTCTGTGGATGTAGGCTTGATCTAAACTCAAATTGTTCTCTCTTTTAATCCCAGACAGACTGAGTGACATTGAACAAGAGGAAGTAGAACTGCACTCCAAAAACTGTTACACTTCTTTTAATGGTGTACATAAATATTACAACGTTTCGGGTTATTACTAGAGATGAGCGAACACTGTTCGGATCAGCCGATCCGAACAGCACGCTCCCATAGAAATGAATGGAAGCACCTGTGATGCTGACTTTGCCAGCGGCCGGCCGGCGTCACAGGTGATTCCATTCATTTCTATGGGAGCGTGCTGTTCGGATCAGCTGATCCGAACAGTGTTCGCTCATCTCTAGTTATTACCCTTCATCAGTCCCTTACAATTAGAAAGTGTTAAGAATGTGCAAAATAGTCCGGTTGGCTTTGTAGAGACTGTAATGGACACATATACAGAAAAGGGTCATGGGATAAGGTCCATAAAGGAAGACTCCAGGGAAGTAGGGCTGGTGCACCTTCTACATGTGTTACTGCAGGGTCCGTGAGGATGCTTAACCACTTCCAGACCGCCTATAGACTATATACGTCCAGGAAGTGGTTGCCTTGTTCTGACAGGACGTGCCGGTGTGTCCTGTCAGAACACAGCTATTGCACGAGATCATGCAATTGCTGAAGCTGGGAGCCGGCTGTAACTTCAGCCGGAGCTCCCAGAGAGATGGCAGGGAAGGGTTATTTCCATCTCTGCCTTCTCGATCGCTGTGTATACAGCGCTCAATGAGCACTGTATACACAGCTATGAGCGCTGCCATCATGCGGCTGCCCTCTGACCCGGCGGTCACGTGATCCACCAGTGTCAGTGTCTTGCAAGAGCTACTGGGTCCTACAGAACCCAGATCAGCTCTGTATACTGTATATACAACATGCAGGAAACATGCAGGAGGCTGCATTCCTCCTACAACTGGGGCTAAATGTACCAGCCCTAGTTATAGGGGAAATCAGCCTCTCTAACAATTAAAAAAATTAATAAAAAAGTTTTTTTTTTTTTAATAAAATAATTAAAAAAATAAGTAAAATAATACGCCAATGAAATAAAAATTACCATAACGGAGAAGAAAAACTATTTTCTAAAGTTTTTCAGTAGCAATTTGTAGCGCAAAAAAAAAAAAAAAAAAAAAAAAGAAAAGTGAAAACCAGACACAATTTCCCTCCTATTTTGATTTTATTTTCCCAGATATAAAAAAAATTAAAACACATACGAAAATAAAAACAATATTATTCGAATGATATGTATGAGAAAAATGTTACAGCCCTCTAAACTGCACATCCTATTAATATTTGTGAGTTTGTGTGTTTGTGTGTTTGGATGTTTGGATGTTTGTTCCTCAATCACACAAAACCCGCTCGACCTATTTGGCTGAAAGTTTCCACAAACATAGTTAATACACCCGATTGCGCAATAGGCTACTTTTCGTCACAATCGTCACACATACATTTGTGCCAGGACCCCCACAAAACACAAACTCACACCACCATCTCTGCAATCTCACACACTTTGGACCATAGCAAGCCACAAAATTCATATTGCCCTCTACAGCCTAGCCCCTAACCCCACACAATCACATATACATATACTTTACCACTTTGCCCCTCACCTTAACGATACTCCAGGAGGCTCTCTTTAACGCTCCGGAGCAGCCATGTTTGCCGACCCCCATCGCTCTGACAATCCGCGACACCGCCCACCCATGTCAATACCCCTAGGCAGTCTAAAAAATGCAAAAACAAAAACAAAAAAAGGGAAAAAAAATAAAATGAAAAATAAAAAGTATTACAAATTCAAATCACCCCCCTTTCCCTAGAACACATATAAAAGTAGTTAAATACTGTGAAACACATACATGTTAGGTATCCCTGTGTCCGAAATCGCCCGCTCTACAAAGCTATACAAATATTTTGCCTGGACGCTTAATGCCGTAACGGCAAACATACTGAAAAGTCCAAAACCGCTGTTTTTTCACTATTTTCATTATCATACAAATATCAATCAAAAGTGATCAAACCAATAGCATTTCCCGAAAATGCAACAACTACAAACTACACCCGGCCCCGCAAAAAAACACATCCCCCGACACAGACAAATAAAAAAGTGACTGCTGTCAGAATATGGCAACTTTTACAAACAAAAAAATGTCAACACACTACTGGCAGAAAATACCAAATCATACAATGTCGTATATCGAAGTATATTAACTTCAAATACCTCTGTCCCAAAGACACTATGTACAGTTTCTCAGAACACCGTATAGCAGCTCAAATACAAATTAGCTTCAACACAAAAGTCTCACGTATTCTCTGAATTACAGCACAAACAAGATACAAAGTTATATTTGATATCCCATACCTTATACACAGTATGAAAACCTTACCCATGCCTGTATTTACACACTTCTACAATCACCGCAGACGAAGTCGCGGGTACCAGCCAGTACAAAATAAAACAAAAATGTGTCTGGTCCTGGACCACAAATTGGCCCGGTACTGAAGTGGTTAAGTGTAATCTCTTGTGTGTGCGTGTGTCTGTTTAGGTACACTTGCACACAGTTTTTAAAGGAGCTCGGCAGGTTGCAAACATCTTGAAAACTTCACCACATATCTTCTGTAGATGTAGGCTTGCTCCAAGTTCAAATCGTTCTGTCTCTCCTAATCCCAGACAGACTTCATAACATTGAAATGGGGGGGGGGGGGTCATATCATCATTTCCAAGACTCCTCTTCCAAAAGGTGTTTTGATATATAGTATAAAATAGCAGTATAAGATTTTCTAATCATATGCTTAGATACAGTAGTTCGTCTCTAAGTATGGTATTGTAGCTCTATAATAGAGATATAGCAACTCAACTTTATTTATATGAGACTACTTCTATAATGAAGCCGCCCAACACAGTATTATTCTATACCAGTCCTACACTATCCTACAATACCAGTGGTTGGTGACATCTTCTTTGTAGTTGTTGGAGTATAGCAAAATCTCTTGTATAGGCCAGCAGTCTCTTCCATATAGACATGCTATGAGAATACTGTAACCCTCGCAGCCATCTGCATTATTATTCACTGCCCTTATTCCTTGACCACTGTGCATACTGGACTACTGCTACTTTTGGCAGTAAAGAGTAATTCTCTCCAGACATGATGGGGTGGTCATGTCCGACATCTGGTGTTTCATAATTCTCAGTACAGAGGAGGAAAGAAGGATTTAGGACTAAGGTTGAGTGATCGTGTTTGGAAAAGATCGGATTCCGATTGGCAATCGAGAAAATTTCACGATCGCGATCAGAATTCCGAACCGGAGTGTGAAGGCTCCACTGCGGTTCCATAGGAATGAATGGAAGCAGCCGACACACAGCCTTAACCCCCTGCGCACCGGCTGCCTCCATTCATTCGAACGGGAGGCTAAACTAAACACCTCTAGCAGCTACTTACCTCTAGAGATGGCTGCTCCGGTGTTTTCCTTCTTCTTGTCCTCGCTGCTCTTCTTGCCTCGCTGCCCCGCCTCCCAGGTTAGTATTTAAAGCGCTAGGTAGGCGGGGCTTGTGGCTTAGGAGAGTGTGACGTGACGTGACGTCTACCCTCCCAGTACCCGCCCACACTCTCCTAACCTGGCAGGGAGGGGGCAGCAAAGGGAGAAGAGCAGCGTGGAGTGGCAGCGAGGCAAAGAAGAAGGAAGGCACCGGAGCAGCCATCTCTGGAGGTAAGTGGACACCAGGGGGGACTAAGTAGCCAGAGGATTAAAACAAAATCCTCTGGCTACTTTAGTGATTCACTACACAGCGTGGATTCTAACAATTGTTAGATTCCATGCTGTAGAGTGAATAGGATTGCTTTTAAAATCCGATCTCTGATTAATAAAAAAATCCCACTGACTTGCATTGGGATCGGAATTGGGATCGAGATCAGGTTAGAATAAAAAATGATTGGAAATCGGATTTTAAAATCGATCCTGAAAAGTCAAGATCGGCTCAACCCTATTTAGGACACATGGACTGTTTTGTGAGAAAGACCTGTAAGCTTCCTTTGCATTACTAACTCCTATAGCTACGACACTAGTTCCATATTTATTAAGCACCAGTCCTGGGGAACAGACCCAGTCATTACAGAATACTTAAATGTTAGAAATAATGGTCTCTTTCCTTATTTCCTTAGAATCAGGGGTGTGTTCCTTTTTAGCCGGTGATTTATTGATATTAATCTTTTTTGGGGCAGCGCTGCACTCCTTCCTAGGTGAGACAGATAAGTTTTTATTTCTCTTCGTTTCAGCGCCCATTAAAGGATACCGAGAACTGGAGATGGCGACGGTGGTGAAAGGTTGTCTTTAATACAGAACTTTCATTTAAAAAAGAAAGATTGGGGAGAGAAATGGTATGTTAGTTTTCTGACTAATATGGAAACTGACATATCTATGGAAATCCATTTAAAAGCATGCCTTGTATTTTAGGACACATGCAATTCCCATTCTGAAAGGATCACACGAGTACACTTTCTATACCCAGCTATTTTTTGTTATCGACTCTTACACCGCATAACAATTTAGGTCAACTTAAAATAAAATGTTCGTGGTGCAAAATTTTAGTAGCTTCTCTTGTCACAGCAAATGTAGTAGGGAGCTTAGATCACTTACCTCTCATCGTTTAATGTTAGAAAACTCGATATAATGTCCATTGTCCATTTTTCTAAAAATACTATAGAAATTAGTAGCTTTGTTATGTGTCTTCACAAGCCCACGCACTAGTATTTAAAAGCTAAAAACTATTTTATGTACTTCAAAGACTATTACTCATACTCTTCTACGGCTAGTTACTATTAGATTCAAGCAGGGCTTATAAAATATAAAACATAATGAACAATAATGAATGTTTCCCATTTTTTGCTTGTCAGTATGAAACAAAGAACGAGATTTTTTTTTTCCTCTTTTACAATTTTTGTGCCTTAATGGATTTCTGAAAAGGACATAAAACAGAAACAATCTAACGGAAGACTTAACAAAAAACACTATGCTACCGTGGATGCATTACATTACACATTTGCTTTGAATTGAAGTCCTACACCATATGGTGTACGGTATAGAACTCCGAATATTTCTTTTTTATTTTATGCTGCTGGGACTCGCACATGACAGTTAAGTTAAATTTTTGATTGTATAAGTGGTTTCACAGCAATCTTCAACCATAGTGCTTGTTCGGGTCTAAATAAACTAGTAAAGTACATATTTTTTTATCTAGCCTCTCCTTTCATCTTTGCTGAAGAAAGCGACGTACTGTATGGAGTAATATCAGAAAAATAAAGCATGTTTTTGAAAGTGGCAATTGTATGTACCATCTCATAATGCACATATCAGTCCAGATGAAAGCAAAAGTGTTTTTCATCAAAGGCCTCCATTTAGATTTCGACTTATTACTTTGGATTAATGTTATCTTTGGATTTGTGGTTCGTATTATCTTATGCTTCGGCGTATAAGAAAACAAAATAATTAATAGAATTGTGAAGAGTTAAAATTTGATGATTTTAAAGCAGTAGCAACAAATGAAAAAATGTCTCTGCACGGATTTACAAACCATTGCTATAACTTAAATGTAATAGTTTTACCTTTTTTGGGAAAAACAAAATGGAAAATTTATATATTCTAGTTGGTTTACTTAAAAAAACATACAAGGAGTAAAGCAGAAGACCAATGAGAGTCTCTTTATACAATGATGTGTAAGCACAATGGTCAAATGAAGACAAATTCTAGAAAATTTGGTAAATGTGTATTGCAAATGATTGACCATATAGTAGACTCTGGGTCTGTATTTGTTGTTTTACTGTATAATATAGAGTAGTCTACAGTGGTTTCCTATACAGAGGGATGGCAGTAAGAAAAACAAGCATACCACCTGGTGTACAATTTCTAAGAATGGAATTTGGTGCCCTAAACATGGAAATGAAGGCCTATACAATGTTAAACATCAGCATTGTATACTGGGAAATACTACTGATGTATAGTATGCTTACAACAGAAACAAAAACCTAAGTGTGAACACAGCCTTTCAGATACAGAGTCATAAAAATATTGGATGCGCATGTCCAAATGCAGTCACAGTGACTCCGCAGGCCTCCTTAAAAAATCCAGTTGAGCATAGTTAGGTGGAGAGACATATTAGAGCATTTATATTATTATTACCTATTACTATCTATTATTTCCCTATGCTGTGCTGATGAGATCCAACCAGATCGAAACAGCACTGTTCACAGCTGGGATTCTGTTCCTTTTGGAATAAGTTTACTGGTTTGACTAAACCTCGCATCATAGCATTAGACTTGACAGGCTGATCAGGAGGGCCAGCTCTGTCCTGGGGAGCCCCCTGGACCCAGTAAAGGTGGTGGGTAACACAAGGATACTGTCTGTGGTGACCTCCATGCGGGAGAACAAATCCCACCCCATGTATGAGACCTTGATGGGACTTGGCAGCACTGTAAGTGACCGTCTGCTTCACCCCAAGTGTGAGAAGGAGCGGTATCGCAGGTCCTTCCTTCCAACCGCGACCAGGCTGTATAATCTACATCAGACCAAGCGGAAATCACTCCGCAGAGAGAACTAATGATTATGACCATGAAGTCTTCCTTCTTTCTCTTCTGTTCCTTAGCTGCTATGGACTCCTAGTATATCTTCTCTTCTCAGCATATGTGTGTCTACGTCTGTAATATATTACTGCATATTGTCCTGTACCTGTATTACTATGCTGCAGAGACATTGTTTTCCCATATTTCCCATAATCCCCCAGTGGAGTGAAAATAGCTTTGTAAGTCTCCATACGACTGCAAAGGTCCTCTCTCCTCAAGGAGTGATATTATCCCCAGACCCTATTATTATCTAGTAACAGATGGGATAGTAAACATAAGTTTCCTCATGCCATTGGGCCCAACGAAGCTTGCAGTATCTTCACCAATAGTGGCAGAACATAAAGACACAGTTTGTTCCCTGGGTGGAGGCTTGGAACAACAGTCACCCACATCTGTCACAGAGTAAAGGGACTATAGGAAGGAGTAAAGACCAGATGCCACTACTGTCTGTGGTGTAGAGAGCCCTGTAAGTGGATATTGCAACTTAAAGTGACTGTGCCTCCATGTTGCATGACTTGGTTGTTTAAGCAAACTAAGCTGCAAGCTATACCTGATAAACTGCCACAATTCTCCTACCTCCTTATTACAGCTAAGGGTGGGTTCACTCCAGCGCCTGGTCTCTGCTTTGCAGGTTTCCATCTTCTGCCTAAGAAACTGGATAGGAGACAGAAACCCGGCAGTCAGTTTTCAAACCCATTTACTTTTACTTGACGTGTCCGCCCATGAGCGTTTTGTGCCTGTCTGCAGCTAAAGAGGTTTTTTTTTTTTTTTTTTTTTTTTTAACTGGACACAAACTCCTGCATGTCTGACTTTGTGTCCGATTAAAAAAAAAGGTTTTGCCGCGGAGACACACAAGACCTAATCTGAACTTTAACCAAATCTTGAACAGTTTACTCATTCGTAATTCCAATCTGTAATATGATGGCGACTGCAGATAGGCTGCTTTGTCTTTGAAGGAATACTAAATAACAATTTATTGTCTAATTTGACCTGACAAGTAGGTGTCCGAGTTTCATGAAAGCTGAACATTCCTTGCCTTGGGCTAAATAACCAAATCATTTCTAGGTTTACTGCTGCCCATTAGTCAAGAAAAAAATAGTAATTATATTCCCGGACAGCAGGCACCCAAGCAGCAGTTACTTTTCAACCTCATTTACCAAATATTAAACAAATCAGATTGATTTTGATAAGTTCATTAGTATCAGACATCAGATAATTTTCTTAGCGAAGCATTGAGACAATGACCTAATATGATTATAGTATAACCAGAAGGAGTTACTCTATACTAGGTTTATGGTATATATGGGTTACACATGACAACAACATGGCGTCATTCAGTCCATTTATACTCCATTCTGACCAAGCTTCTATCTAGTTTTATTAGGCCTATCTGCAGTCCCCCTCCCCCCCATATTACAGATTGAAATGAATGAGTAAATCACTCAAGATTTGGTTTGGGTTCAAAGTCATCGAATAAGACCAAAAGTTCAGATTAGGTCTGGACTCAATTGGTCCAACATGGAATTGTGTTTTTAGGATACTTTCACTAGAATTATTTTCATTGTGCTATTATTTATGCTACCAATTGTTACTACATAAATTAGTGGAACTATACAAGTCACTATCTTTAAATAAGGAGTACCTGCTATAGTATTTGTTACCTCCAGTACTGACTGTGTAGTTTTTTTTTTATATTACAATGCCATATTTTCCTATCTAAGTCTATTCTACTGAGAGAGCCCACGTATATGGATTGAATAGAGCCAAGCTTCCACTGTCTAATGGAAGCATAAGATACTGTCGCCTGACATCAACCACCTGTCATGAGAGACTCAAACTGCAAACTCTGCTTTAATTCAGTTACCTGCTGTGCACCCAGGGAACCCACCAGTATGGTGTGGAAGTGCTTTGTGCTCTGTATTTGCAAGAAAAAATTTCAACTCCCATTCTTAAATCGCCCTTGTCAGTTTAGGAAGAAACTGCAGTGCCAAAGATCCTGGGCTCCACTTCCTACACTAGAGACTAAAGGTATTTCAGTCACTTAAACATGGCTTCCCAAGGACAGTAGCAGCTTGTGGTCCCTGAATTCCTATTTTGAGGAAGAACAAAGTGACTGTTGATGTTTTATCACTCTATTAAAGTTATTTTTGAGAGAGACGACAAAACATTCTGGTAACAACAGTAAGATCATTCTAGTTGCCACACAGGGGGCACTTACTTTCTCTAATAGGAGCTTTCACTTAGGGGCCCACTGAAGAGAACAGTACATTAGAGATGAGTGAACACTGTTCGGATCAGCCGATCCGAACAGCACGCTCCCATAGAAATGAATGGAAGCACCTGTGACACTGACTTTGCCGTCGGCCGGCATCATAGGTGCTTCCATTCATTTCTATGGGTGCGTGCTGTTCGGATCAGCTGATCCGAACAGTGTTCGCTCATCTCTACAGTACCTGCTTTAAATCCATTACCTGTAATGAAAGCTTAGCAGTGAGGATTTTCAAGCTAATATACAAAGATCCAGTGTCCATTTTAGTTTCCATATGTCCTCCATCTTTCCTGGATTACTATCCTCACTTCATGGGTCCCACCAAGTCAGCCCAGCCCCAACAATTCCTTGCCACTATCCCTTCTTAACATATAAAACTTACGACTATATCAGAGCACTGTTTCCATTTTGTTTCTCTATAGAACAATAAAGATCATGTAAATGTTGCCTAAAGTCAATGATTTCATTAGACTGGCCAGCTATGTCATGTATATGGAGGTGTCCCAAGTCTCCCCTAATGGAAGATGTAGGGAAAGAAGAATTGATAGTGCTAGATTTTAACATTTCCCTTTCTTTCTTTCCATGAAAAAAGCTAGTGCCTCTTCCCTCTCCATATTGAAAATACATGCACATTTTGTAAAGACAATGGAGCATGTACACAAATAAATAAGAAGGAATAGATGTTGGTCGAATAAGGGAACGTTCACTCTTGTGCCCGTGTCCGCCCTGTGTCATTCCACCGATTTTCCGTCCTCAGCCCAACAAAACTGGACAGGGGACGGCTTCTTGGCGGTCAGCTTTAAAACCCATTCATTTGAATGGGTTTTTAAAGGTAACCACCGGTGTCCGCCTGCAGTTTCTTCATGGGAAAACCGTTTTTTTTGGCCGGACACAAAGGACTTTGTGTCCAGCAAAAAAAAAAAAAACAGTTTCCCCGTGTGGATTGCTTTTAAAACCCATTCAAATGAATGGGTTTTAAAGCTGACCGCCAACAAGCCATCCCCTATCCAGTTTTACGGGGGCTCAGGACAGAAGAAACCCAGTGGAATGACTCAGAGAAGACATAGGAACAACCGTGAACACCCCCTTAAGCAGTTTATAGGTCATGCAGACATGAGAACTTAAAGGAATATTTATGCTGATATAGGTAAAGGTGGAGATGGCCGCGTATTCATAGGTTTCTAACTTACACAAGAGATCAAAAAAGCCGTATCTCTCATATCATATCCTTTGAAAAAAAACAAAACATTAATGCCCTACTGGAAATACCACTATAAGCCACCCAAGTCAATAACTGGTGGCATATTCTTTGTCTTCACCATTGGTCTGTAAAATCTTTACTAGATCTCTGAGTCACCTATGCTATGAATGCACACTTGGATTGCGTGATCTTTAAGTGAATGAATAATTTTGTCAAATTTGCGATCTTTTTTAATTCCATTGTATGACTAGACCAAACTTTTAGCAGTACTGTGAAGCTATCTTCAAAAAGAAGTCAACAAGACATGGAGTACAGGTTTATGAGTTATACCAGCCGAAATAACAACTCAATATGTCTCGCTTTAGTGAATGTAAAGAGTCGTATCAAAACCTGAATCTTATAATTTCTCTTCTTTGTTACCGAAAAATATATATCACATGCTACAAAATGCGCCTTGTCATATGTCTTTCTGAGAAATATGTTTGATGTTTGGAAAATACAGCTTTTAATGTGAAGTGCAAGTTGTTGCTTATCAAATTGCCAAAAAATACCGTAATTAATGCGCCATCTGGTATTTTATTTTTACGATACAGTTCGGGTTTTCAGATTCAAATTGGTTCTGATTAGCTTTCCTACAAGTCCCAGATCTTTTGCTATCGTTCCTTTGTGCCGCTACCTCCCTGTCTTCACTATTTACTCTGATGCACTAGATTATATGCAATAGTTCAGAAAGTCATAGGACCAATTTGTCACAAAGAACTTTTCTGATGCAGCATTAGGAAATAGGTTTGTGATTAATGTCAATGATAGCTGTGGACTGTCCTTACTAGCATATGATTTATTCAAAAGTAAGAGAACAAAACAAATAAAAATGCATTAAATCAATGCAGCGCATATTTTTTTTATTTGTTTTTCGACAGTCTTGACAAGTGCTCCCCTTCAGTTATTATTCATGGCTATGACTTTCCAGGCAAGTTTATTCTTAATAGTCTAGCTGTGTATTTCTTTACTTGAGACATTATAGATTTGTCAGGTAAAACGAAATGGAGCATATTTTAAAATCCCAAAAAATAAATAAATGTAAAAAAGTTGACATAAATTTGAGTTAAAAGAAAGCATTTTCCACCTAACTACAGATTTACAGTAAATACATTCAAGGCAAGAATTTTAGAGGATGCTTAGTTAATGGGAATGAACTTTCTAAGGTAACATGCATCCCTATGCACACCTAATTTGCATACCTAATTTACATCTAAAAATAAAGATGGTTGTGCCAAGTTTTAAATTTATCTCCTACGCACATGTAAGTAATTAGAAATGAGCGAACAGTAAAATGTTTGAGGTTCGATATTCATTTCGAGTAGCCCCTCAATATTCGACTACTCGAATCGAATATCGAACCCTATTATAGTCTATGGGGGGAAAATGCTCGTTTCAGGGGTAGGCAACATTCGATCAAATTATACTTACCAAGTCCACGAGTAAGGGTCGGGCTGGATCCTCCGAGAAGTCTTCTCCTTGCAGCGTCTCCGCGGCATCTTCCAGCTCTGAGTTCACTCTGCCAGGCATTGGGCCTGGGCAGAGCCGACTGCACATGTCCGCACTACAAGCGGACGTGCGCAGTCGGCTCTGCCCAGGCCCGATGCCTGGCAGAGTGAATTCAGAGTCGGAAGACGCCACGGGGAAGCTGCACAGAGAAGACTTCTAAAGGTAGGAGAAGAACCAGCGTTGATTGGCCAACTGTATAGCATTCGGCCAGTCAATGCTGGTTTTGCATCGAACTTTTACATTCGAATTGCGAGTGGTACTCGATTGAGTACGAGTATTTCGAATACCGTAGTATTCAATCGAATACCTACTCGATCGAGTACTACTCGCTCATCTCTATAAGTAATGTGTCTTCAGAATGTGAGTTACTTGTGTCACTAGCTGAATGAGACGAAGGCCGTTCCTTCATCTCTATAGGGCTCCTAAAAAGAACTGCGTATCATGTACAGCTACTTCTTGCAGACCCCTACAGCTGACTGGATCCTTTTATCATATTTGTGGGGTCCCAGCACTTGGGAAAATCCCTTTAAGAGAAAGAATATCTAAGATGAAGCCTATGTGACATAATTAATGGTATAGATGAGGTTGAAGATGACACATGTCCAACTCTACAGTGTTGATCCAGAGGAACAAAAAAATAAATGAGGCTGATGTCAATTGCCCCATGTCAAGGGAAAATATTCCTGTCCAGACCCAAATCTGGCAATCAGTATAAAAACTCTGGCTCAACGTCTCATCTCCGAAAATCTAATACCCATACCCTGTAATAATTTTCCTTTCAAGAAAGGTATTCAGGTCCCTCTTATACTTTTATGATTCCACCATCACAACATCCTATGGAGGTGAATTTATAGACTATAGACTATAATGGGGTCCGTATGCTTGCCGTGCGATCTCCGTACGAATCATGCGGACAGAAAAGTAGATTGTGAAGGACTTTCCTATCCGCATGTTCCCTGTGGAGATCTCGCGGCAAGCACACGGACCCCATTATAGTCTATGGCAGGGGTGGGCAATTAATTTTCCCATGGGGCCACATGAGAAATAGTAACGGTTCTAGAAGGCCATGTGTGCCGCAGCAAATTTAGCTCCACCCACTTCTCCGCTGACTTCGCCCATTCTCAATCATTTTTCCATGTGCCCCACAAAGTAAAATCCTCCTACAGTCACCCTAACATTATATACCCCCACATTATAATGTTTCCCTCGAAATGTCTCACAGTATTAAGTCCCTCTCCTGGTGCCCCAGTATAAACTAGCAGAAACTAGAGGGGACATTAAACTGGGGCAGCTGCAGGGGGACATTAAACTGTTGACAACTAGAGGCAGACATGTCCCCCTCCAGCTACCCCCCATGGTTTAATACCCTCCTCCAGCTGCCATCATCACAGGTCCTTGAAAAAACATCCACTAGCTATGCGGGCTGCATAGAAGCAGTCAGAGGGCCTGGATGTGGCCCCCGGGCCGGACATTGCCCAGGTCTGGTCTATGGGGTCCATGTGCTTTCACTGCACATCACTCACAAATGTGTTCAGTAGTCCGTTCAAGGGGTCCCCATGCGGACTCCCCGAACGGATTACCAAACGCAGATGTGAACCAAGAGTAAGATAAAGCATATTGTTAGTCATCTTATGATTTAGCACAAGAACAGACAAACATATTAATTCACAATCTATAAGTAACTGCATGATATCTTATTGCAGAACATGAAAATTTTTTTAAAAAACATTGAAAAAGTCTAGATAAAGTTCTGTACCACAGTGTAGCGTAAGCAATAAATGTCAAGTTCAATTTTGCAACATCTGCACATTGGTAAGAACCATTATGTAATACCAACATGTTCCGCAACTACTTACAATATGCAGAAGTTGTAAATAAAGATGAGTGAGTAGTATTCGATCGAGTAGGTATTCGATAGAATACAATGGTATTCAAAATACTCGTACTTGTTTGAATACTACTCCTATTCGCAGTAAAGATTCAATTCATAATCAGCGTTGATTGGCCGAATGCTATACACTGTATAGCATTTGGCCAATCAACACTGGTTCTGCAGCAGTCTCTTCTTTGCTAGTCGGGAGAGCTGGCAGCTTGCGGTTATGCGGGAGCTGACTTTTTCTCATAGGAATGCATTGCCCAGTATTGATTGGCCGAATGCTATACAGTGTACAGCATTTGGCCATTCAACGCTGGTTCTGCTGGAGGCTCGTCTGTGACGAGGTGGAGTCTAAGATCAGACCACACCAGTCTCTATTGTGGTATAGCATTTGGCCAATCAATGCTGGTTCTGCAGGTTGAGTAAGTTCACATTAGCGTCTGCAGGAAAAAAAACCCGAACGGAATATCAGTGCAATTGCAAGCGCCGTTATAGTCTATGGGGTCCTTGCGCTTTAACTGCACAGCGCTCCTCCTAAACACTCTCCTCCTGCTACTCGTGGACTTGGTGACTCTCCTTTAGTCGAATAGTGGTTTCCTCTTTTTTCCCATAGACTATAATGGGATTCGATATTCGATCGAGTAGTCGAATATTGAGGCTCTACTCGAATCTCGAATATTTCACTACTCGCTCATCTCTAGTAGTAAACACACAAAGTAATAATAGGGACTGAACAAACTGTGAGTGAAAACAATAACAAACATTGACCGTGAGAGCTTACAGTCTAAAGAGGAATAGGTTCATGTCTCAAGATGTAAAATGCAGCAACATGGACAATGGACAGGAGAGTTTATAATATTTTTTTTTCTCATTCGAAGCAGCATTCAAAGCCCACACACCTCCATCTTCCCGGCAGCATCCCTCCAGCATCGTGTGCTACTGTATTAGTTTTGAAAACTAATCATTCTTTCCATACCAAATATCTTGCGCTTTATTTTGTGTTTTAAAGCTTGTGGATACTGTTAGCAATACTGTAGGCAATGTCAAAATCGATGCACCCAGAGTATATACTGTATGTGCAAAAGTCCATTTAAAGTAGAGTTAGTAGATATTTTACCTTTATAATACTCGCCTTAAAGGGTTTTTTTCAAGACTTTACTATTGAAGACCTAAACAGTAACAGATTGGTGGGTATCTGAGACCCCCCCAAATCAAGTGTAGTATGGTATACCGTATGGTGACTGTGTTTGACTTCTGCACTTCAGTCACATTTTAACCAATTCAGTACCGGGCTATTTTTCCTGGTTTAGGTCCAAACACATTTTCAGGTTTTTTTTGTATATCCGGATTTGAGGACTAAAATTTTTGCTCAGGTTATTCAGTTTTTGTCTTTTTTTTAGTCATTTTACTTTTATGATTCTTTTTTCCTATAAAAAAAAAAAAAGTAGTAGCAGATCTTGTGTTTTTTTCAGCCAAAACCAGGAGTGGATTGAGTACAAGGTAGAAGTATAAGGGCCAGTTCACATGGAGTTTTTTGGCAGCGGATTTTGACAAGGAATCCACCTCAAAATCCTCTGCCAAAAACTGCTTTCATTGACTTCAATGCAAGTAGCTAGTAGCTAGTAGCGGAAAAAAGAAGTGACATTCCCTGAATCAGCTCTGGCGTCCACAGCTCGAGACAGATTGAAGTGTATGCCCATTCATTCAGGCCTACACAGGAGCGGGATGCTGCGACGGAATGCAAATGCTGCATCGGCATTCTGTCGCAGCGAGCAGCACGGGATGTTGACATGGCAGAAAAGGTTTCCGCAACCTTTTCCTCTGTGTGAACATACCCTAAGAACTTCGTATATATTTTTTTTGTTCGTTATGTAGCCTTTCTTGGCTTTGGCTCAAAAAAATGCACGCGGGGCCTGAGCCTAAAATAGTCTTTTTTCTCTGTTACAATCATTTTTATCTAGTATTTTGTGTCTTTGGTGACAGGGCTAGAACCTGTAATGTGGGTGTGGTTTAAATTTCTTTTATTATTATTTTACTTTTTTTATTTGCCATTTTCTTTTTTTTTTTTTTACACTCTGCCCCCCATAATGTTATAGACCTTTAGGGCACATTTTGCAATAATTTTTTTTAACGTAGTTTCCACACAACAATAAAATGCTGCAGTAAAAATCACAATGTCAACGCATCGTGATGATGGGTTTTCCCATAGAGCTTTCTTCTTCCATTATACATATAAGGAAACCAATGGTGTTTCTGTAGATATAATTATCATGCAGAAATTTCCAAAACGGAAAGGTTTATACGCAGTGCGTATTTTCTGCTACTGCGGGGATTTACTAGAATCCGATGTGTTATACAGTGACTGTAAATTGCTGCATTTACGCCACATAGGGGCCCAGCCTTAACACGTTAAGTAAACATTTAGAAATCACTTTAAGGCTAAGGTCCCATGGGAAAAAACGCGGTGTTAATACTTTGCAGTTCTTCCTGCAGCGCTTTGAAAGTTCACAGAGTTTTCTTCCGCGGACTTTCTGTTACCATTATATCTACGGGCAAGCCGCCGGCATTTCCGTAGATATAATTGACATGCAGCCGGTTTTGGAAATCGCAGCGTGTCCGTGCTGCGGTTTTAAACAGAAAGTGGGTGTGGGATTCGTATGAATCCCATCCACTTTGCAGTTACTGTATAACGCCGTGATCTTTCCCGGCTCGTGGGTTCCTGACTTGACTTTTTCTATTGCTTTCAATGGCTCTTGAATCGAATAAACTTGTTGCCCTATTTAGAATTGAAGATGGCTACATCTCTACTATACTAATTTCTCTAGTTTTACAGATGTTTTTGTTGGCATGTCTCATCACATTAATGCTTCTAGGAGAGAATACAGTGCTGGGTAGAGACTATACGCTATCCATTGACACGCATAGTATCTGCTGAGCCATAAGACCTATAAGTTCCACTATATAGTTCATCGCACATGACTTTGACCAATATTTAAAAATGACAAATCGCTTACAAAATTGCAATAAAATTTAATGTATCAAAATGTTCAGGTTATTGCATCTAATCCTAAAAGTTCATTGTTTTCAAAACAATCAACCTAAACATATCTGAAATACAATAGTAAAGAACCTAATCTCATATACTTTACATGTTCTTCTCTATACTTTTGTGTTATGCTTAACAATTCCTTTATTATATTCTATGTAACAGCTTATCTGAATGGCTCTTGGTCAATTTAATACGTGCAAGTGTGTTCCCTTCCGTCCTGTACTTTCTTATAGTAAAGCTTACAAATAATTAGAATCTGATCCATCTCAGTCACCAGAGTTCATGTTTATTTCTAATGTCATCGCTGAATATAATATCGGGTAATTTGAGAGACGTTTCATCTGGGCAGAAAACAGGCGAAATTAGCTACACTTTAATTGATGGGAACAACATGCTATAATAAATAAGAGTCCTAATTGTATTTGTTAGATTAAAATTCAGTTTAATTTTCCTCTTATTTCTTTTGGTGGCTTTGTGGTATATTCATATAGCTCCCTCTAAATGAATGTCAACTTGTTTTACCTCGTCTACAACAGATCGATACTTCATTAGGCTGAATTGTCTTGTGCCCATGCAACCTTGAAACGGTGGCTTAATTACCACTCCTATTATGCAGTGGCTCAAAAAGCCGTGTTCAGCTGTGTCAGATGGAACAAAAGCCATGCTGTTGCCCAGAATTTTTATTTTTTTTAAAATGCATTTTTTAACAGTGGAAACTACAACATATCGTAAAAGAGCAATTAAAATAGCGAAATAAATAATTTCTCCCTAGACTAAGGCTTCATATAGACTTTTTTGATCTTGGTATAATATGAAATTAATTGCAAAGTAGCATTTCAGAGTGAAGAGGGAGAGGACAAGGGGAAGTGTAGTCAAATGGCAATCATGACAAATGGCATCTCTTGTCTCAGAATCATTTTTCTTCACTAGACTGATTTGTCATCCTCACTTTTGACATTTTTCATCCTGCTGCAAAATCATGTTGACAGAATGAGATATTTCTACTCTTACTGGTGAGACACGGAAGATGGTTTCATGCTCTCCTTTTTTATATTTCGGTTTGATTACCAAACACTATAGTGCAAATGATACTTTGTAATCTCCTCAAACTTTTCAACTGTAACAAAAATATACAAAATAATCATAGAGCTTTCCATCAAGAAGATAGTATGCCATTCTACGGCGATACCACATTTCAGATGGCTTTTAAATGACAAATATACACATGCACTATCAACAGTAGTTATCTTTTTTTTTCCCCAAAGCTAAATACACTTAAGGAACAAGTTCTTCTAAAATTTCTTAAAGGGAATGTCCCAAAAAATATTGAGAAAATATTTAGAAAATATTCCATAGAAGAAGTAGTTCACCATATAAACATACCATAGTTTTTATAAATGTGCGTGCTTTGGTTTTGGCTTCTATTTTGTTGCACAAAGTTCTAATGCTTGGTTCACATCTGCATTGGTTTTCCATCTGGGGGAGTTCGCTTGGGGACGCAAGCGCTGTGCAGTAAAAGCAAATGGACCCCATAGACTACAATGGGGTCCGTGTGCTTGCCATGCGCTGCCCGCACGAATCATGTGGACAGGAAAGTAGATTGTGAACTATTTTACTGTCCGCATGATCCCTGCGGAGATCTGGCGGCAAACACACGGACCCTATTATAGTCTATGGGGTCTGTGTGCTTTCACTGGCACACCACTTGCAGTTGCATTTTGGTATTCCATCCAGGGGGTCCTCATGCAGACTCCCCTGGACGGAATACCAACGCAGATGTGAACGAGGCCTAATTTAGTTTTGGGTATTGATCTCGCCCATACATTTAGATATCAGGAACAATGTTTTCTGGCAACAGTTTGAACACTTTTGAAACCATCATATTGTGTTTTTATGGTGACATTATAGAATTTCTTCTAACCTTCCCCACAAGGCTCTGGAGTTTTTCAGTCACTATGTAGTGGAATGGATAATAAATCCCACAGTTCAGTAAAATATGAGCAGCCAACACATAATGATTTCCAAAACCATTCTGGTTTTGGAATCATGGCATGTCAATTATATCTACAGAAACACCCATGGGTTCCCCATAGGTATATTGGAAGCAGAAAGTCCACAGAGAAAACCTCTGCAAACTTTCTGTGAAAAGTGCTGCAGGAAAATCCGCAATGCATTACCACTGTGGTTTTTCTCACATCGCTATTTTGCAGTGGGACACTACATGGTGCCTTAGGCTCAATATGTAACATAAAAGCTGATGCAGTAGTTTTACCACACAGTAGACAATGCCAAAATATGCAACAAACAGTAGAAGATTTTACTTTTTTTTTTGTTGTTGTTGCGTGCCAACCTACCAAAATCAACATCAAAAATGAAATTGTCACTGTTATTTAAACAATTGGTTAGAAGTTCATTGTAAAATTACAAATTCTTTTGTGTACTAAAATTTAATTTACTGCCCCAGCAAAGTTTCTATTCCTTTCCTATAACTAGTCAAGTGAAACCCATCTCTAGTAACGGAGACACTGAGATGAATTACAGGAAGTGGGTGTTGCCACTCCAGTGACCAGCAAGAAAAGTCTGTATCAGGCAGGCTGAGGATTGTGGGAAATTTAAGTCTATATGTGATAGAATGACAAGAGAAAATCACAGTTTAGTTGTTATAAGATAGTTGAAAAATTGTGTAATCTTGTATAAATACGAGTCTATTGCAAGTCCAAAAAGATCCATGGCTGTATGATGTCCATTCCTTGTGTTTCTTGGTCTAAGCAATTCTCTTTGTCTTGCTGTTGCTCCTCAGAAGTGGCTTTTTTTCAGCAGTTCGACTCTATTCTCGCAGTTTCCCCTGGACACTTGATGTTGTGATGTTTCTAGTACTCAATCTCTGTAAAACACTGAGGTACTGTATGGCAAAGTCCTCATGAAAGGTATTTTCACCATATAGTTTGAGGATTTTCATGATGGCACTTGAGGATATCTTCAAAATTTTTGAAATTTTCCAGACCTTCATGTCTTAAAACAATGATACATTGTTTCTCTTTACTTTGCTAAGTGTTTCTTGCGGAAATGTGGATTGTAATAGTAGTTAGAATAAGGCTAAACGCTGTATGGAACTGTGTACTTGTTAGGATGGGGTCCCGCAGATTTGCCAATCCAACCCTCGCTCCCGGCGGTGTGCAGTGAAGTCTCTAGAGACTAAGACTCAGTTTTCTCCGACTGAGCATGCTCGGACTTTTTGGAGCCGCTCACAGCCTAAGTGCCAGTTCTCCCCGACTGAGCATGAGCGGTGAGGTCATGGCCACCACCCCTATTGGGCGGGGACTTCCCTTTAAAAGGAGTGAGTCGACGCCCGCCCGGCGCTCACACTTTATCTGAAATTTACTAGTCCTAATGACAGTAGTCCCAGGGAGAGTCTCCAGTGTTCAGGCAGGTTGCAGTATAGGGTGCTATTAGACAGACCAGTAAATCCTGAATGTACTGACAGCTCTACACCAAGGCCTGGAGCAATAAACATTGTTCCAGCCTGTGGAGCTGCAGCAGGTTTGGTTCCCCAGATAGCCGTGCTCGCCCTGTCTAACACTGTTGGAAGCTCCTAGCTGTGTGCAGGAGCTCTCCTAGCTACTGCAGGGGCCTAGGTGTTTGCCCACTCCTAGCTGTGTGCAAGAGCACCCCTAGCTACTGCAGGGGATTATGTTCGTCGCTGACCTAGGGTGAGTGTTAACCCTGGGCAGCTGTCTTGTGTTTGTTTCCAGCCTGTTCACATTGGGAGCTGCACTGTCATTCACTCAGTGAGATTAACTGGTGAACTTGTGTTGCTCCCAGTTCACACTGTGCTGTACCGCCGTACTGTTGCATATTGACATACAGCCGCCCATAGGGCCTGTGGACCTCGCTGCAATGACTTGCAGTCCAAGAGGTTCTGTGGTTTAAAAATATTATTTTTATATAAATACCCAGAACCATAACAGTACTAAACCTCTGTAGAACCTAACCAATGGTCTCAAGCACAGTATAGAGGCAAGAAATTCCAAAAATTAGCTATTAACAAGGCATACCTGTGAACTGAAAACCATTGAAGGAAGATATTCTGCACTCAAGTACTGTAAAATAAGACTCAAAATGGAGACCGTTGCTCTAGTAAGAAGTGTAGTAGGTGTACAATGGGCGTAATTTTATTTTTATTTTTTTATCATGCTGGAAATGTCCCAGTTTCATAGTCCTTTTCATCACACCTGGCTGCTCAACAATCTTTACTTGTAATAATGCAAATTGTGAATAATTAACAATCACCAAATGGACTATACTATAGTTGCGGTAAGAAAAACTCAGGCAAGTAAAATGTTCACCTGTAATGAGTGGATAGCAAAAGGATCATCAGATTTTGGTCAATATTCAAATAATAACACACTATTCAAAATACTCGTACTCGATCGAGTACCACTCGCTGTTCGAATGTAAAAGTTCGATGTAGAACCAGCATTGATTGGCCAAATGCTATACAGTCGACCAATCAATGCTGGTTCTTCTCCTACCTTTAGAAGTCTTCTCCGTGCAGCTTCCCCGCGGTGTCTTCTGGCTCTTCATTCACTCTGCCAGGCATCGGGCCTGGGCAGGGCCGACTGCAAATGTCCGCTTGTAGTGCAGGCATGCCTAGGCCCGATGCCTGGCAGAGTGAATTCAGAGCCGGAAGGTGCCGCGGGGACACTGCAAGGAGAAGACTTCTCGGAGGATCCAGCCCGACCCTCACTCATGGACTTGGTAAGTATAATTTGATCGAACGTTGCCTACCCCTGAAATGAGCATTTTCCCCCATATACTATAATAGGGTTGGATATTCGATCCGAGTAGTCGAATATTGAGGGGCTACTCGAAACGAATATCGAACCTCGAACGTTTTACTGTTCGCTCATCTCTATTACACACTAAAGAACAATGTTATGCCAAATGGTATTGTAATTCATTGTAGAGCTTCTGAAAATAAAGTGCTATAAATGTCAACCAAACCACCAAAAAACAAGACCTTATACAGCTTGTTGTGAAGTAGCAGTTTTTCAATTCGTAGAAATTAAATCAATAAGTTATTTCTACAACAAAATATCGCCATCCCCAAAATACCACTTGTCTTACAAAAAACAAGCCCAACCAGAGCTCTCATGAGATTTGTATTGCCCAAGTGCTACCATCATACACCAAAAAAAACATTTTATTTTTTATGAAAATCAAGTAAGGGCTCGTTCATTTGAATGGGCTTGAAAAGTCTCTGGTCGTGCCATTTTTTTTTAACCGGACACAGAGTCGGACATGCAGTACTCTGTGTCCGGTTTAAAAAAAAACGGTTTCGCCTCGGAATGCATAAAACGCTCACTGGCGCTCACGGCCGGACTAGGCCTGACAGGTTTCCGTCTTCTGCATGCAGAACACGGAAACCTGTAAACAGAGTTCAGGCGCTGGTGTGAACCCAGAGTAAGACTATTCATACCCAATATGGCCTATCTGTTGTTACCGTAACTTCCAAACTAAATCCTCCAAGATGGTAATCAAAGACTTTCGGTAAACTGTCCGCCCTCTTCACTTGAATCTCCCAATTCGCATAAAGATTAAAGGTTAGTTTTTGGTGAATAGTGGCAACACTTGTATTCTATAAAAAGAGAAGGAGACAGCAAATGAGGAGCAATCTGAGGTACTGAGATTAGTTTGGGGAGGGTGAATTTGTACTGATAGGTTCCCTCTAAGGCAAATTTCTAGAACTTGTACTCTATTATCACTGCCAGAGCTCAAATACTTCTCTAATTTAGTGCACAAGACTAAAATACAGTGCCCAAATAATACCACCAATCACTTTGTAAATAATACTGTATTTATCTATACTATCTAACAAATACATGCGATTTTCTGCTCCAGTCTAATTTAATAGCAAACATTCCCAACTCTTTCCATTTTCTTCCTTGATAAAACGTTTATATTCCTTCCACTATGGTGGATCAATTTCTGCCAGTGGTTTGCTTATGTAATGTCTTATGAGAAACGCTGCAGGTAATACTGAAAGAAATGTCCAGACTAAGACAGACTACAACCTTTCAATGGTTCCCATTCAGTCTCAGATTTCAGATTAAGAATCCAATGAATTCTCGATGTGGATTTGCATCAGAACTTTCTAATTTCTTAGTCTTATCCAAACTGGAGCCTATCATTTCTAATATTACCTGTCATAAAGTATGTGCCTTCTAGTATTAGATGAAAGCAGCGGTATTAAATGTACTGAAAGACATCACTATAATCCCTCTTCAATATCTATTGATAAAATACATGAGCCATAATTATTCTAAATATTCTACTTATAGTTCCAGGGAGAGTAACAACCAGGAAATTAATTTTTCCTGTGACTGCTTTCCTTTTCAATAGACATTGCGTCTGCATGCAAATTTATATTAGGGAACTGTTCACAATGTAAGTTCCTAACATACATATATAGTACTATGAAAAAGATTAAGGCAGATGTGGGGAAATCCTGTGAACTAATGTTCCAAATATGGAAGTAATAATCTATATGGATGAATAATGAATCTATATGGAAGTGTAAGTCTAACAAAATGAAGTGAGAGACCAAAAAGAAATCTAAATCCCATCAATCCCATCAATATTTGATGTGACTTTCCCTTTGGAAGAAGAGTCCTGAAAGTAATGCTTAGACCCTCACAGAGCCCTGATCCCAATATCATACAGTCTGTCTAGGATTACATGAAGAGACAGAAGGATTTGACTGAGTTAGTTCTCCAAGATGTTTGGAACAACCTTCCTGACTAGAGATGAGCGAACAGTGTTCTATCGAACACATGTTCGATCGGATATCAGGGTGTTCGCCATGTTCGAATCGAATCGAACACCACGTGGTAAAGTGCGCCAAAATTCGATTCCCCTCCCACCTTCCCTGGCGCCTTTTTTGCACCAATAACAGCGCAGGGGAGGTGGGACAGGAACTACGACACCGGGGGCATTGAAAAAAATTGGAAAAAGTCATTGGCTGCCGAAATCAGGTGACCTCCATTTTAGACGAATAGTGGATTTCAAATCCGGGTCATATGAGAATGTGAACTTTGTGACTATGAGACAGGGATAGCTGTACAGGCAGGGATAGCTAGGGATAACCTTTATTTAGGGGGGAATGTTATTAAAAATAACTTTTTGGGGCTCTATCGGGTGTGTAATTGTGATTTTTGTGAGATAAACTTTTTCCCATAGGGATGCATTGGCCAGCGCTGATTGGCCGAATTCCGTACTCTGGCCAATCAGTGCTGGCCAATGCATTCTATTAGCTTGATGAAGCAGAGTGTGCACAAGGGTTCAAGCGCACCCTCGGCTCTGATGTAGCAGAGCCGAGGCTGCACAAGGGTTCAAGCGCACCCTCGGCTCTGATGTAGGAGAGCCGAGGGTGCACTTGAACCCTTGTGCACCCTCAGCTCTGCTACATCAGAGCCGAGGGTGCGCTTGAACCCTTGTGCACACTCTGCTTCATCAAGCTAATAGAATGCATTGGCCAGCGCTGATTGGCCAATGTATTCTATTAGCCTGATGAAG
The DNA here is from genome assembly GCF_031893055.1 of Leptodactylus fuscus. Taxonomy (NCBI): domain Eukaryota; kingdom Metazoa; phylum Chordata; class Amphibia; order Anura; family Leptodactylidae; genus Leptodactylus; species Leptodactylus fuscus. The sequence goes on along the minus strand of NC_134268.1, from coordinate 46,771,045 downwards.
TAGAGCTGAATGTGTGTGCTAAGCACACACATTCAGCTCTACTTCATCGGGCTAATAGAATGCATTGGCCAGCGCTGATTGGCCAGAGTACGGAACTCGACCAATCAGCGCTGGCTCTGCTGGAGGAGGCGGAGTCTAAGATCGCTCCACACCAGTCTCCATTCAGGTCCGACCTTAGACTCCGCCTCCTCCGGCAGAGCCAGCGCTGATTGGCCGAAGGCTGGCCAATGCATTCCTATGCGAATGCAGACTTAGCAGTGCTGAGTCAGTTTTGCTCAACTACACATCTGATGCACACTCGGCACTGCTACATCAGATGTAGCAATCTGATGTAGCAGAGCCGAGGGTGCACTAGAACCCCTGTGCAAACTCAGTTCACGCTAATAGAATGCATTGGCCAGCGCTGATTGGCCAATGCATTCTATTAGCCCGATGAAGTAGAGCTGAATGTGTGTGCTAAGCACACACATTCAGCACTGCTTCATCACGCCAATACAATGCATTAGCCAGTGCTGATTGGCCAGAGTACGGAATTCGGCCAATCAGCGCTGGCTCTGCTGGAGGAGGCGGAGTCTAAGGTCGGACCTGAATGGAGACTGGTGTGGAGCGATCTTAGACTCCGCCTCCTCCAGCAGAGCCAGCGCTGATTGGTCGAGTTCCGTACTCTGGCCAATCAGCGCTGGCCAATGCATTCTATTAGCCCGATGAAGTAGAGCTGAATGTGTGTGCTTAGCACACACATTCAGCTCTACTTCATCAGGCTAATAGAATACATTGGCCAATCAGCGCTGGCCAATGCATTCTATTAGCTTGATGAAGCAGAGTGTGCACAAGGGTTCAAGCGCACCCTCGGCTCTGATGTAGCAGAGCTGAGGGTGCACAAGGGTTCAAGTGCACCCTCGGCTCTCCTACATCAGAGCCGAGGGTGCGCTTGAACCCTTGTGCAGCCTCAGCTCTGCTACATCAGAGCCGAGGGTGCGCTTGAACCCTTGTGCACACTCTGCTTCATCAAGCTAATAGAATGCATTGGCCAGCGCTGATTGGCCAGAGTACGGAATTCGGCCAATCAGCGCTGGCTCTGCTGGAGGAGGCGGAGTCTAAGATCGCTCCACACCAGTCTCCATTCAGGTCCGACCTTAGACTCCGCCTCCTCCAGCAGAGCCAGCGCTGATTGGCCGAATTCCGTACTCTGGCCAATCAGCACTGGCTAATGCATTGTATTGGCGTGATGAAGCAGTGCTGAATGTGTGTGCTTAGCACACACATTCAGCTCTACTTCATCGGGCTAATAGAATGCATTGGCCAATCAGCGCTGGCCAATGCATTCTATTAGCCTGAACTGAGTTTGCACAGGGGTTCTAGTGCACCCTCGGCTCTGCTACATCAGATTGCTACATCTGATGTAGCAGTGCCGAGTGTGCATCAGATGTGTAGTTGAGCAAAACTGACTCAGCACTGCTAAGTCTGCATTCGCATAGGAATGCATTGGCCAGCCTTCGGCCAATCAGCGCTGGCTCTGCCGGAGGAGGCGGAGTCTAAGGTCGGACCTGAATGGAGACTGGTGTGGAGCGATCTTAGACTCCGCCTCCTCCAGCAGAGCCAGCGCTGATTGGCCGAATTCCGTACTCTGGCCAATCAGCACTGGCTAATGCATTGTATTGGCGTGATGAAGCAGTGCTGAATGTGTGTGCTTAGCACACACATTCAGCTCTACTTCATCGGGCTAATAGAATGCATTGGCCAGCGCTGATTGGCCAGAGTACGGAATTCGGCCAATCAGCGCTGGCTCTGCTGGAGGAGGCGGAGTCTAAGATCGCTCCACACCAGTCTCCATTCAGGTCCGACCTTAGACTCCGCCTCCTCCAGCAGAGCCAGCGCTGATTGGCCGAATTCCGTACTCTGGCCAATCAGCACTGGCTAATGCATTGTATTGGCGTGATGAAGCAGTGCTGAATGTGTGTGCTTAGCACACACATTCAGCTCTACTTCATCGGGCTAATAGAATGCATTGGCCAGCGCTGATTGGCCGAATTCCGTACTCTGGCCAATCAGCACTGGCTAATGCATTGTATTGGCGTGATGAAGCAGTGCTGAATGAGTGTGCTTAGCACACACATTCAGCTCTACTTCATCGGGCTAATAGAATGCATTGGCCAATCAGCGCTGGCCAATGCATTCTATTAGCGTGAACTGAGTTTGCACAGGGGTTCTAGTGCACCCTCGGCTCTGCTACATCAGATTGCTACATCTGATGTAGCAGTGCCGAGTGTGCATCAGATGTGTAGTTGAGCAAAACTGACTCAGCACTGCTAAGTCTGCATTCGCATAGGAATGCATTGGCCAGCCTTCGGCCAATCAGCGCTGGCTCTGCCGGAGGAGGCGGAGTCTAAGGTCGGACCTGAATGGAGACTGGTGTGGAGCTATCTTAGACTCCGCCTCCTCCAGCAGAGCCAGCGCTGATTGGTCGAGTTCCGTACTCTGGCCAATCAGCACTGGCCAATGCATTTCTATGGGGAAAAGTTAGCTTGCGAAAATCGCAAACTGACAGGGATTTCCATGAAATAAAGTGACTTTTATGCCCCCAGACATGCTTCCCCTGCTGTCCCAGTGTCATTCCAGGGTGTTGGTATCATTTCCTGGGGTGTCATAGTGGACTTGGTGACCCTCCAGACACGAATTTGGGTTTCCCCCTTAACGAGTTTATGTTCCCCATAGACTATAATGGGGTTCGAAACCCATTCGAACACTCGAACAGTGAGCGGCTGTTCGAATCGAATTTCGAACCTCGAACATTTTAGTGTTCGCTCATCTCTATTCCTGACGAGTTCCTTCAAAACCCATGTGCAAGGGTACTGAGAAGCATTGATACTAGGGTTGAGCCGATCTTGAGATTTCAGGATCGATTTTAAAATCTGATTTCCGATCATTTTCCAGTCGATCCCGATCGTGAAATTTGCTCGGGATCTGATCTTTCCAGATCCTGATCGCTCAACCCTAATCAATGCTTCTTTATGGGAAAAGTAACTTTTAGGGTTAAGCCGATCTTGAGATTTCAAAATCCAATTTCCGATCATTTTCCAGCCGATCCTGATCATGAAATTTGCTCAATTACCGATCGGGATCCAATCTTTTCCAATCCTGATAGCTCAACCCTAATTGATATTGTTTTGAAGGCAAAAGATGGTCACACCTAATATTGATTGGGCTTAAATTTCCCATTTAATTTAATTTAGTTTTTAATTATAATAACATAATAAGTGACAAACTACACTATTAACACTTTTAACTAAACTATTAACGCCTTTATTTTTAAGGAATTTTTAATCTATAGCATTTTCCGCTCCTGCTTAAAATTTTTGTACCTATATATGTAATGTAAATAATTAATATGTAGAGATTAGAGATGAGCGAACACTGTACGGATCAGCCGATCCGAACAGCACGCACCCATAGAAATGAATGGAAGCACCTGGCACGCAGACTTTGCCGGCGGCCGGCCGCTTCCATTCATTTCTATGGGAGCATGCTGTGAGCGTGCTGTTTGTAACGGCTGTTCCGAACAGTGTTCGCTCATCTCTAGTAGAGATTCCTTGACAACTTTTCATCTGTCGTCACTTATTATGTATAGTTCCATGTCTAAACATAGTTATAGAAAGGCTGATAGTTTTCTTGACTTGGCAGATAATGGGAATTCAGAGTAACACTCAATATGGCTATTGATACAAAGTTGGCAGTTTAGACCAACAGAATATTTCCAGTCCCCCACTTTAAGGCTGTGTTCACACAGAGGAATTTGCCATGGATTTGGGAGGCAGATTTTTCCCCCAAATCCAGGGCAGATTCCTCCTGGATTCCACCTCCCATTGAAAATAAAATATATTATAAATAAAATAATATATAAATAAAAATATTTTTGGCCAGATAATTTGAAGATCCTTTTGAAAATGAAATTACTAATGTGATTGTGAACAATCCTTTACTGGTAGATAAAAGGTAAAAAAAATAAAAATTAAAAAATTCAGTGATGTCTGGGCATAAAGTGTGGATCCAAAGGATCCCACCAAAATCAGGAAGATCACCTACCAGCCTCCTCCAGAGTAATGACTGAAAACTTTATTATATACCCAGAAACCATAACCCAGAAACCATAAGATACGTTAGGGAATGATATATCTAAAATGTCAGAAAACAAAAAATGAATTAGTGGCCATAGTAACCAATCTTCTCAGCAAATTCTACAATACTGAACAAGAGGTTCTTAGTATACATATTGATCAAGGTGTATAAGCCCACTAGCCACTTCACGGCGACCTCTTTATAGTGGGTCCCTACTCTTCTGGGTGCTGTGCTGCACAGCGACCACCACAACTGCAACACGGCACCCACAGGCGGGGGCAACCCAGTGGTCTGGTAACACCCCTGTCACTAGAATTTGCTGACTGGGATGTGCAAGCCATGTTTTTTTTTCTCTTTTTTTGGATACATACACATATGTGTGGATTTAATCATCTAATAATGGCTAATAAAATCAACAATGAGCGAGTAAACGATGTATGTGTACAGTATATACAATCCTCTGATAATAGCTGTGGTAACAGAGAACAGCAGACAGTGCTGCAACCCTCTGATAAGGGTGTATGTCAGCGAGACTATGTATATATACAATCCTCTAATAAGTGGTAACAGAGAACAACAGTGAGCAATTGCTGTTTATATATATATATATATATATATATATATATATATATATATGTATATTATGCTCTCATAATAGCTAATGGCAGAGATCAACAGTGAGTGCTATCTATCTATCTATATATATATATATATATATATATACTGTATATAAAATCTTCTGATAATTTCTGATAACAGAGAACAACTGTAAGTGAGTGCTACAATTCTCTGATAATGGTGTGTAAAAAACAAGAAAAAGAGAACAGCCCCGAGCCGTATCTAGTGTAGTAATTTTGGTGAGAGACAGCACAATGAAAGTACATTAAAACTCTCACCTGGACGGGTTGTGAAACATTCACAACTACTTATAGTGCTTAGGAACCGATCATAGGGGGTTCCCTCCCTGGGTGGATTGGAGCAGCAGATATCTCGTCACCGGTGGTGAGGACAAACAATGTAAGGACCAAAGAACAATCTGCGCTTCACCGTTAGACAAATTCAATCTTTTAACAGTTCGGACACACAACGCATTTCGCGAAGCATCTTGCCATCCACAGCAGACACTCCAGTTCATTGCACTTGAGAAAGGGCAAATCCATGCCCGAAATGCGTTGTGTGTCCGAACTAATAAAAGATTGAATTTGTCTAACAGGTGAAGCGCAGATTGTTCTTTGGTCCTTGCACTGATAATGGTGTATGTCAGTGAGGCCATTAAGAATAAGGACCTACAAGCTGCTATTGACTAATATGGGTCATGTGACGTGATATAGAGGAAGGTTCACAAAGAAGAGCAGCAGGTCATAGAGACCTGTTACCAAATCTAAAAACTTTACTCCACTTCACTTATCTATGTGCGAAATTTAGTGCAGATTGATCCAGTCTGCGCAGAAAGAACAAACAACAGATACTGGAGATTATATATATATATATATATATATATATATATATATATATATATATATATATATATATATATAAAACTACACTGTCTAGGCCTAGAAAACTGAGAAAATTATTTAATTAGGCTTGTATTGTTTTCCTGAAAAGAACTCTTCTTGAGGCCAATCTCTTCCGACTGGTTCTCATGCCATTCTTGAAAGGTCACTCATGAAGTCTATTATTTTCTATCTGTCATGATCATTCAAAAGTATGATGCACTGTGTCCTCTATTATATTCTTTCTCTCCCTTAAAACCATTAAACTTCACATTATTGTCAAGGTTTTATAGAAAGAGAAAACGGCATTATATCGAAACACAAGTTTGTGAAATCTCTGTGAATTAGACTTTTCTCAAACCATATCGTCAGGTCAATGTGTGCCTATACTATGCTGTCTGAGTAAAACTTACTTGGGTGTTTTACAGAACACAGACTAGTCTAGTATTATAGATAGATTACAATGCTATACACCACTGTCTATATTCTGGGTGTGCTGACCACGTCTTTTTTCTCTTATTAAGAATTTAACTCTATCCAATCCCCCCCCCCCATGCCAGAAGATAACCCATTTAAATATGATCCACCACCATATTTGGTCTTCCATGAAGAATTTTGTTACGTTTTCCAGAAATGTTGACAGTGAAAACACTGCAGCGAATGGCACCCAAAATGATAAAAAGTCAATGGGGTGTATTGAGCGGTGGTTGGATGTGTTGTACGACTGACCTGGAACGTCTCTATGTCTTCTGTTGTGAATGAAAATCATAGAGCTGATGTAGCTGATACATAAAATGTATAATTCTATGCCAGACTGTGCTAAGTGAATGTAACTTACAGGTTTCTGTCGATATTGCTCTGTTTGAAGACTGAAGCTATACAGAGAAGATAAGGGTTTGATCTGATCTATCAGCAGAGTAATGTTGAGATTTTGGCCAGCTTGACTATGTGTCTGTAGATACTGGATAATCTCATTCACTTTGGCATCTGAGCTGGATTGGCCAGATAAGGTACTGGTGGCAATATTTTGGGAAGGTTTTTCCTCAAATATAAAGGACGAACTAGCAGGCCGTAAGCCTTCTACCTCCCTCTCTGTCCTAATAAATTCAGCTACTCGTGTGGATACACAGTTGTCTGATAGGAGAGTGGAGCGGGGGCTCGAGCATAATCTTACGTCACAGAGAGGGGTCATAAAATCTACCTCTGCCTCGCCTGTTGTGGAGTCCACGGAACCTATGGACACCTCCCGTGCTTCCACTCCTGGTGGCAGCAGGAGTAGGAAAATCAGGGGGGTAATTTGTTACCGTTGCAACAGGCCAGGGCATATTGCCCCTCAATGCTCGACTCCATTAGAAAATAAGGCTAGCCAAGTGTCCATTGGGGGTGGGCAACTTGGTACACAAAAGTCCCGTAATCGTGTCCGTTTCCCAGTAGCCTTTAAACTGGGTAACGGTTGGGTTAATTCTAGAGCAATGATTGACTCTGGGGCCATGGGAAATTTCATGTCAGCCAAATTCGTCCAGCAGAATGGTGTGCCCATGAGAGCTCTTAAGACCCCCATTAACATTACGGTGGTAGATGGGTCTCAAATTCGGCCGCAGATCCGATTTGAGATGCCACCGTTGCTTCTGCAGAGTGGAACACTGCATACAGAGGAGCTCTCTTTCTAAATCTTGGAGGGCTTAACTGATGCAGTATTGTTAGGTCTCCCTTGGTTACGCCGGCACTCACCAGTCATAGACTGGAGGCAAAGGGAGATTATTAAGTGGAGTCCGGAGTGCAAGGGAAGGTGTATGGAGGCTATACCATCAGCAGTCCCTCCAGTGAGGCCTTCAAAACAGGAGGACTTAGCCCCTCAGCCTGCAGAGATCTTTGCTTTAAATATTACTAAGACCCTGCCAGTACCTAGGTCTCAAAATTACTCCACTGACCTGTTGCCAAGGGCAACGCCACTTCCACGCAGAAACAGGAGGCGTAAATCTGCAAAAAAGTCTTTTTGTCCCCTGCCATTAGGTGCCAAGGAGGGTTTTTGCCTGCAAGGGAAAGCTAGGAAAAACCCTAACACTAAGCTTAATGTTGGCGCAGTTTCTGGGCAGAATAAAGGGACTAGACTTGTACACACCCCTGACTTGCCAAGTCCTGTAATAAATGGCAAAGTTCCACGGTCTGTTTATTTTGCCATGAGTCAGACCAAGGCCAGGAGCAGAGCAACAGCTGATAGCAGACATAGGTCAGGGAGGGAGCTATCCCCAAAGGATCGTGTCTGGCTCACTCCTCGCCATTCTCGTCTCCGATCTGGAGACGCATGGCGTCGTTGCGCCGTGGAGGGGGGGTAGTGTTAGGATTGTGCAGTAACTGCGGCCATGATATGGGTGGCGCTGCCTATTACTCTGCACAATCCAGGGTTGCAAGGGTTAACCTACCTTGCAACAGCCGGGCGTGGTCGACTGGTTGATCGACATGTGTGTCGACCTATGGACGCTCGGGTTGGGCAGCTGGGCTATTTGCTGGTGACCACCGCGTGCGTGCGTGCGTGCGTGCGTGTGTGTGTGTGTGTTCCAGCCTGTAAACAGTAAGTACCCCTGAGGTAGCAATGCCACTGTTAGTCAGGCAGCATGCTGCCTTATATGTTTGTGGTAAAACTCAGTAGGGTCAGCTAGCATTCCTTCTCAGACAGGGTGACTGGGAGTGGGCTTGGCAGTAGTTGCCTGAGTGGTTGGGTGGAACAACTGCACACAGGGTTTACATGGTCTCTGGCTAGTCCTGGAGTTCAGGCTAGCCAGTTTGTTTATTTGTGCGGCTGCTCTGACTATACAGGGCTCTGTGAATTGCAACAGAGCACACCTGGTCATTTAATTTAGCTAGCAGTGACATCAACTGTCAGACACTGTTCACACCAGGTTGGTTTGCAGTCAGTGGCCCAGAGGGCTCCGTAGGGTTTTGTTTTATTTTTTAAATAAACCCTGCTGACCATAACAACCTGTTTGTCCTTCACATGACCATGGACTGTAGATCACAGAACCATGGACTGCATATCACATATCCATGGACTGTATATCACAAGACCATGGACTGTACATCACATGACAATGGACTGCATATTACATGACCATGGACTGAGATCTAAAAAACTAAAGAATTGATACAAAAAATATATTTGAAAATTACTGAACAAAAAATAACATCTGTCTCTCTGAAACTGTACATCCCCTTTAATTAGATATTCCCTTTTATTTAATAAATTAAAACTATACACAATATAATTTTAGATTATATCAAATATTAAAAACTGGAAACCTATAAAAAAGACTGATATGTAATGCCTTGGCAACTAGGGCACTATTCAGTGAATAGGTTGGCTATTCATAGACAATTCCTATAACCTGCTTGAAACTACCATGGCCACTGGCTACCAACTTTGCAAAAAGCTGATTTTCCAGGACAAGAACATATCATGTCCTCTGTAGCGTACACTTCTGGTGGAATGTGTTACCACATAGTGCAGTTTCTGATCCACACATAGCCAGCCTGCTGTTCTCGGTGTCTAAGTTGATGCCCCCCATGACATTGGGCTTATCCACCTTCTAAAAATCGGTGGCTAAGATTAAAATAATCCATAATTTTTAGATTTGCATGGATCAGATCGTTGGCACATCCAGAGATCAGCTGTTTCTTGGATAGTGCAGTTCTTGCTATTCTCACATGCTGTACCCTGCCCTGTTCACTCTTCACCATATATTTCATAGCAGCAGTTGACAGTACTGAAGTCATGGTCCATTTATATTTCAGACAAATAGGGATAATTCCTGTAATATGGCCTTAGAGGACATATGAACAGTGGGTATCACAATGAAATAATCTGTTTTAGTAGCTGTAATTAGATATTTTCAGCGCAGAACAATGGTAATAATATACCGTACACGTACAATTATCTATAGTGGCTCCGTTCTATTCCACAATTTCACACTAGGTTCACACTAGCAGCGCTCCTTGGGTGGGTTGTTTGGGTCCATAAAGGACCAGGACAACGGAGAGGCGACCTGCCACAACAGTGGTAACACACAAAGCCCGGCAGACCCTACTGACTATAATGGAGTCCTTTGGGTGTCCTTCATTATAAAACTAAAAATGGCGGAGTAAAAAATCCTTTGTTCAGGACTTTTCCCCTGTCAACACTACGAGGGAACCTCCAACATATCCTTACAGCCTCAAGTTTTTAATTGACCATGGAATAAGCCTTGGAACCCTTGAGGAATTGATTTTAACATCTTGTTCCGCAATGGGCTATTTACTATCCGTATATATCACTGTATAAATGACATTACACGTCTTCTGCTTAGCCCTATCTCCAACACGTTAAATCTCTTTAATATGGGTTTTATTTTCTATTATATCTACATTATATGGAAATGTTATCACAGTCTTAAAACTTCTAATTGGACGTGTTTTATATAGAAAACTGAGCGTGGCTTTATAACTTATGGCTGAGACATAATGCAGTAATTATACCATGAACTGTAAAATGTTATATGTATTTTGCGACTGGAAAAGCCACACGTTTTATAGTCAGCTGGTAACAGGAGATGGTAGGGATTCCTATATTAGATGTAAGATTTTTAATTAAAGCACACAGTGAGCGGTTAAGTAAAGGGACATTAAGGGAGGGTCACACAGCAAGAGGGGTAAAATGTATTTGTTTTAAATTGCTTCCCCGAGGAAAATCATACTTAGACAATAAGCTTGTGTTGCCAATAGATCCCAGAAGAGCAATAGAAAAGTGACACACAGTAGTGCAGTATGCTATCGCCATATCATATCTCTCCCGCACAGTGACTTTTATTTCAAGCGTGTTCTCTTTTTAATGCTGCTAAAAATAATGTCCTAGTGAATCTTCAATTCCTCGTGTGCAATAGTGCTCTCTATAGTTCTCTATTTGTAAGGGAAACACCGACCATGATCCCTTTATTTCCCTGCATACTACAATTAATATTAGAATGATCATGATTAGAGATGAGCGAACAGTAAAATGTTCGAGATTCGATATTTGTTTCGAGTATCCCCTCAATGTTCGACTACTCAAATCGAATATCGAACCCTATTATAGTCTATGGGGGGAAAATGCTCATTTCAGGGGTAGGCAACATTCGATCAAATTACACTTACCAAGTCCACGAGTGAGGGTCGGGCTGGATCCTCTGAGAAGTCTTCTCCGTGCAGCGTCCCCGCGGCATCTTCCGGCTCTGAGTTCACTCTGCCAGGCATCGGGCCTGGGCAGAGCCGACTGCGCATGTCTGCACTACAAGCGGACATGCGCAGTCGGCTCTGCCCAGGCCCGATGCTTGGCAGAGTGAATTCAGAGCCAGAAGATGCCGCGGGGAAGCTGCACGGAGAAGACTTCTAAAGATAGGAGAAGAACCAGCGTTGATTGGCCGACTGTATAGCATTCAGCCAATCAATGCTGGTTCTGCATCAAACTTTTCAATTCGAATAGCGAGTGGTACTCGATCGAGTACGAGTATTTCAAATACCGTAGTATTCGATCGATTACCTACTCGATCGAATACTACTCACTCATCTCTAACTATGAACATGTGGCCATTGTCCCCCTCTATCCCCATTCTCCTCGATGCAAAACATATCACATGCCTATTACTATATCTTTATCTTTACAGGGTGCAATTGCCAATATAACCCCTCAGTGGCCTCACATAGATATATATAAGATAAACATCTTGTGAGTAACACAAAATCATTTAGACTTGGTTCACACCTGCGCCTGGGTTTTCCTTCTCCAGGTCTGCTTGGAAACCCAAAGAACGGAAACCTAATCCACTTAAAATGTGGTTACCCGTAGAAAAATATAGACTATAATGGCATCTGCCAGGTCTCCATCTGGTTTCTACCCGAAACATGGAGAAAAATGCAAAGAGAGAGAGTCTTTCTTGCAGGAATTTTCACTCCATATTTTTCAAGCGGATTCAGGGATGGAAACCCCGAATGAGAAGCAGGCACAGGTGTGAACCCAGCCTTACTATGTTCTTAAATGATGAAATGCTAAGATTAGTGTTGGGCAACAATTGCATCGCAAATATTGATGAGGTTTATTATTGAGGTGATGAGGTGATTATTATACTCTAGTGCAGGGATCAGTAACCTCCAGTAGACAGAAATAGAGTGGAAGCCATATGGTATGGTCGGAGAAAGTGCACTTTCCTCTCACTGTACCACATGGCTTCCACTCTATTCCTGTCTACCTCCTTACATCCGATGTACTGATGAAGGTCCATGGGACCGAAACATTTTTGGTGGATGCTTATTTTATGGACACAATAAATCTATAACATTTGGAAGTCAATTTTGAGTGCCAGAAATTTCTTGTCTTTTATAAACAGTTAATTGGTTATAAGTAGAGATGAGCGAACAGTAAAATGTTCAAGGTTGGATATTCGTTTCAAGTAGCCCCTCAATATTTGACTACTCGAATCGAATATCGAACCCTATTATAGTCTATGGGGGGAAAATGCTCGTTTCAGGGGTAAGCAACATTCGATCAAATTATACTTACCAAGTCCACGAGTGAGGGTCGGGCTGGATCCTCCGAGAAGTCTTCTCCTTGCAGTGTCCCCGTGGCATCTTTCGGCTCTGAATTTACTCTGCCAGGCATCGGGCCTGGGCAGAGCCGACTGCGCATGCCCGCACTACAAGCGGACATGTGCAGTCGGCTCTGCCCAGGCCCGATGCCTGGCAGAGTGAATTCAGAGCCGGAAGACGCCACGGGGAAGCTGCACGGAGAAGACTTCTAAAGGTAGGAGAAGAACCAGCGTTGATTGACCGACTGTATAGCATTCGGCTAATCAATGCTGGTTCTGCATCAAACTTTTACATTCGAATAGTGAGTGGTACTCGATCGAGTAAGAGTATTTAGAATACCGTAGTATTCGATCAAATACCTACTCGATCGAGTACTACTTGCTCATCTCTAGTTATGAGTATAATGTGCATTATGTAACTTTCATGTGGGGGGTCAACATCCTTACAATTACTGCATGGCACACTTACAACTTCACCTGCCTTTCTTAGACACTGCCATGGTATCCTTCAGAATTCTGGTGATCTTTCCTAGGCTTTCTCAATTACTTCCTCCTCTCACAGGTCAAAGGTATTGATGTCATCAGCCCTAGGTCATGCTGAGGCCCAATTACAAAGTGTGATCATGAAGCAAGATGATGTTGATACCCTCCACATGACCATTCCACAGTGGCCTCATCAGTGACCTGGGATGATGACTCCTGTGACCTGTGAGAGCTTGAAGACCTCAAGAATAAGACTGGAACACCAAAGAATGCCACGATAGAGCCCTGGGAAAGTGAATAAACATTTTTTTACATTTTTACACACCATCCCTGACTTCAGATCATTCCTGAAGAGACCCCATTGCATAATAATCAACTTTGCCAGATTCGTAGCCGGCAAATATTTAGAGATTTTTTTTTTCTAGTTTATAACAAATCTGAGACATTACAAACTGGTTTGCCCATCTCTGCCTCTCAGCATAGATTTGTCATACTACTAAGTTTTGTTGCGATCTTTACAATCATCTCATTACATCTGTCTATTGGTTTATCTCGATGTCCATCTTTTCTGTGATCTTTTCTTGCGTTTTGAAAAAAGTTTCAATTTTCATATGTCAAAACAAATGACTTTTATTTGATGAATTTCTAACACCTGGACGCAACGTCCCCGCTCTGTTTCAATGTTAACAATAATTTTGAGACTCTCAAATAGAACCTCGCATTCATTTCTTTCACTTTAGTAAGCAATGTATATAGTGTATATATGTATTGCAAGGAAATGACTATTTTTCTCCTCTCTGCGCTGTAATGTATATTTTTATTATGTTTTCAGTTGACCGCAAGAAACATTTAAGTTGGAACAAGTCTCAATCACACTTTCTTTCATGTACCGAAAGGCAAGTATTTTTTCCATTTGAAAGAAATAAATGGACGTGTTGATGCACTAAGAAAAAAAATGCTATCATTTCCACATTTGTGCTTCATATTGATTCAGTATTTGTCATACATAATATTTTCTGCACTTAGACATACGTAAAAAATGTACGGCTAACAATTCCAATGACGATGGACCACATTATTACATACTAAAAATAATATTTCTATAAACAATGAGTATAGATTATACTATGCTAATCTGTTCATGTTAAAACTATATCCGATTAGATATTTGCTAAATATACCATGTTTTATTAAAATTTAGATACGCTTTCTCCATAATTGTTATGGGCTTGATCCAATATGAGGCATGTGCCTTGATTTGGATTAAGCACATCTTCCAATTGCACAGGGGACACCAAGACAAGCATACAATAAACCATCTTGATTTAATTATGCATTGCACAATCCCACCTCTAATATCAATATTTTTCCACCTGGCCTCTCGTCCGAGGTGTTTGTTTGGCGGAGACATGCCAAGGTCTTCACCAAAGACTATTTTACTAGCACATTTTCCACGCCTCCCTCAGAGGCATTTCGGACTGGACAGGTATTGTGCTTCTTACGTTCTCTCAACCCACTCACTCTAAAAGTTTCTCCTTCTAGCTTTGAGAGATTATGCTTGTTTAGAGTGGCTGATATGGTCTCACTTCCCTTTACATATGTGGTTTGCTAAACGCCCCACCCCATCACGGTAAGCTTGACTTTATGACAGCCTGGAAGCAAGACCTTGATACTACCTTGACCACAGCCCAAAGGGTGACTGCTGTACATCGTTTAGCAAAGGCAGTTGGCAGGTGACCCTCATGGAGTCCTCTTTAAATATACTTCATAGGATGCATTTAGTCCCTCATCTACTCCATAACTTTTTTCCTACCCTTTGCTTTAGAGGCTGTAATGCTTTAGATACCACCGTCCATATGTGGTGGTCTTGCCCTCATGCCCAACACTATTAACTGGCTATCCATAGGATTGCGCAGTGACTTTTTGGACAGTAACTATGTATCAATTATCTTCAGATCTTGGGAACCCTATAATTACCAGTGGCTGGAGATTAGAGGTAGGCAGTGAAGGTAGTTCTCCTCAAGGCAGATATGACAGCACATGTTGGGTACGCATCCCATAATAGACATAGTCCTTGTCTTCTAATTCTTGGGCATCTTGGCTGGCAATTTGCTGGCTGCAATGCCAGAGAAATACGCCCTGCATGCACTCTTGCTACACGTACCAGGGGTTGCTGACCCCTGCTGTAGTGTATCCCAGACTCCATCTACTGTATAATACACTCAGCACAAATACTAGGCAATATTGTCATATACTACTATATACTACTAAAAATAATCCTTGAATTTTTTGTTAGATTACATAGTTACATAGTTGATGAGGTTGCATAAAGACATTAGTCCATCAAGTCCAACCTATAACCCTACAATCCCTACAGTGTTGATCCAGGGGAAGGTATTGAGGATCATCTGGCTATTGTGAATTATATGTCGAGGAAAAAATATTTTGTAGAATTATGCATATTTTTCCACTACATTTGTAATTCTGCACATTTGCATTAAAAACCATTTTTTATTTTGTTCATTAATCAGTTTAGTAAATTCTCTATTTATGTAAAAGTATTTTATCTATTATGTTATTTTCTATCTATTTATCCAAGCAATATATGAGCATCATTCAGGATTAGCATGTTTTTCCCCATAATTAATAGCATCTTTTTTCTATTCCTTCTCTGCCGGTTTGGTGGCGGATTTATATTGCGAGATAGCAGTCTGACTTTTGTGATTTAATAACAGCTGTCTTTATGTATTTTAACGCTATGCATTAAGGTCAGCTTTTTCTAGAAATGGATACGACAGTTAGCTCCTTCATCTCTGTGCATGTTCTGTATTATTAATGTATATTATTACTTCAAGTTTGTCAAAAAAAAGAAGACAGAGGCAAACATTTCGCCTTAATTCAGTCTTGCCAGCAAAATAGAACACAAAATTATTCAGGGGAAAAAAATACAATTTTCTGTCATCTCTGCAATACACTGATAAAGCTAAAGGCTAATATGGTTTGATATTTTTGTCACTCATTTGTCATGTGACCTTTCATGCTATCATTAATACTGCTAAGGGACAGAGCAGATACACTAAAATAAGGGTGTGGAAAAGTCAGATTGCTTCTCTAACAACTAATGGTCAGTCATAGCAATTTATGTTTCCCATTGGTAAAGCCCTGATGGAAGAGAAAATTTGTTATTAAAATTTGATATTACTGTCTCGGCACTGCCATGGAAATTTGCAGCTATCATGGATGATGAAAGTACTGGGGGTTAATAAACCTAGATCTGAATTATGATGTTAATGTATTGGAACATGCTTGTTCCAACATTTAAAGTTTTGGCTAAACTGTATTTTTGATATTTAATCACATTACGTGTCAAGCTCATTCAGTGTGAGTACAAGGGTACGAGACATTTCCTTTATCACAAATGAATTGTGCCGCATACGTTGTGTTAAATTTATTGCAAATCCGTACACTGCAATTGGACTTGATGTATGTTTTATTTATATTTTAATATAAGGGACATTTGTCACAATATTACTTGGCTTGGTATGTACAGTACGAGTAACCCTGCCATCGAAATGATTGACTGTGTTATATATTGTTGTCTTCAATGATATTATGTATCTCCTCAAAACGCATTAAGGTTCATTACTAGTGGAGGTGACGTTACAACAATCTCGTTCTGCATTTTGATTGGTTGTTATGGACAATGCCTTCTAATATTATTTTAGAAATATCATAAGTCATATCATATTTATCAGAGCATCTGTAAAATAGCCAGGTTCCTATGGTCATTCTGATACACAGAACAACAATCCTGTACAAGAGATGGAACTGTACTCAATTCATTTTATGCTGGACCCATTAATGTTATGCTGCTTTAACCCAAGTATCATGACGTCGGTGCGCCCCATGTGACTCCCCGGACCCTGTGAAGTATCCTACAAGAAGGAAGATGACAGCAATGGAAATTGCAAATTTTGTAACAAACCTGGCTTATTATGAACCATCATCTGTAGTTACTATAATAAAATTGGTCTACACAACAACAACCTGAGAGCCATGGCAGGGTTATTAGCACCTAAGGTTCATTGATAGGAAAGGGTAATGAAGGCTTCATTGATCACACAAAGCCTATGCTGCCTCCTGTTTGCCAACAGAGAAGCTTAAAATGGGCTCATGAGCAGCAAAACTGGACCAAGTAGTAATGAAAAATGAGTCCGGGTCTTATGAATCACAATTTCTTTTATAATACATGTGGATGTACAGTACATGAGGATAAGATAAGATAAGATAAGATAATCCTTTAATAGTCCCACCATGAAGAAATTCAGTGTGTTACAGCAGCATGGATAATACAGTAATATATTGTGAGAAAAGAACACATACAAGCTCATAGCAGATAGAAAAAGATACTAGGAGTCATAGCGACTAAGAAGAAAAAAAAAGACTTCAGAATCATTTAGTTCTCTGTGTGGAACGATCTCCGCTTAGACTGATGTAGATTATGTAGCCTGACCATGGTTAAGAGGAAGAATCTCCGATAGCGCTCCTTCTCACACTTGGGGTGAAGCAGTTGGTCAATGACAGTACTGCTCAATGCTGTCACGGTCTCATACATGGGATGGGAGTTATTCTACATCATGTAGCTCACCACGTACAGTATCCTTCTGTCACTCACCACCTGTACAGAGCTGGCCCTTCTAACCAGCCTGTCAAGTCTATTTCAGTCCCTGGCTAGTATGCTGCTCCCCCAGCAGGCCACTCCGATGGCTGAGGCTAACTGAGTGCATGGGTACCATACCTGGGAAAGATAAAATTGAGATGTACCATAAAAAGAAGACAAACTCATGGAGGCAATGTGAGAATCTGTTGGGAAAATGTGGGTTCTGACATCCATGTAGAAGCTACATTTATACATACTACCTACCTCAATTACAAAGCAGATTATGTACAGAGTATTGTTGTTGATGGTGTCAGTCTGAGGATACTCAAATGTATAGCTAGAGATATAACCAGTATTGTGATCCTGCTGTACAGAGTACTAGTAAGAGCACATCTAGAAATCTTTCACCACTCCTGAACATGGCAGGAATATGCAAATCTGTCTGCCAAGATGTAAATAGGTAGACAGTGCCTTTGTTATGCTGTCCTCTATAGGAAGCACCCTGAACATCATGCCTGGACTTTATACCAAGTCAATTTCTCAGCTACAGACAGCCGTTTTGGTCTGATTGGACCTCGTCAGCACAGCGTAGAGAGAATTGACTTGTCGGGTTTTGCTGTCCACTTGAAAAGTCGGACATCTTTGGGAATGGACAGTTAAGGACAGACACGGACTGTAAAAGAACGCACCCGATGTCCATTTAAATCAATGCAAAATGTCATGGACACAGCTAGTGTCCACTGCTAATGTCCGCACAAGATTTTGAACGGACATTAGCAACGGACACTAGCTGTCGGACACCGACGGTAGTGTGAACACTCCCTAACTTGTCACTGAAACCAGGAAGAGACAAGACAAGAGAGCAGGTGAAACCCTTAGTTGGCAAAGCCCTTTAAGTATGACTAAGAATTCCAGAATCTAGAACACACACAATAAAAATTTGCTGTTCAGGTGCTGACCTGGAATTGGCATCACATAAGGATTTTGCCATATATTTTACCATTTGAATAGCATTGGATAAAACTTGTAACAAATCCAAATGAAATGTGCTCCAGAATAGATTTTACTACAGATCTTGTTTCTAGGTAAGGTTTTCTAAACCTCGTTCACTTTCTGTACAGTTTATACAGTACATATCTTATTGCATGAGTGACAAGCATGCCAAATATATGCAAAATTCAGACAATTTTATTTAGTCTACCATTACATTATGGACGTGTAGCTTGACAAATATTCCAAGAGCCATCACTTTATTTTTACACTAATATAGTTGTATGGTGTGTTTTTTTCCTTTTTTTTTTTTTTTTTTGAGGGGAGGGGGGGTTGTTGAGTAGTATTTTACAATTGCACCATTTTACATAAAAATAATACTAGGTTACACTAGAAGTTGGGGTTCTGACTGTAAGGACCGCTTTGGGACCCTAAAAATGGAAATACTATCCTCTTAAAAAGGGGTTACTCATGGAAGCTTGTAGATACCATAGACTATATAATAGGGTGTACTGGGTTTCTGCCCCCCAAAAAAAGTTCATTTGCTTTCAGAACAGAACTGGAGAGATATAAAGAAATAACAGTGTTTAGAAAAGGAAGGCGTTGAAATCTAATCCAAAATGAAGAGTGTTCTGGCAGTATCTGTCACTGTCTCCGGCATATGTGCTGTATAAGCTGCATGTGCATGTTTGGGTACATGTGCCGGCGTACACACATACTGTAAATCTGACATTTATCTGTAAGTGAAAACAAGTAAAAATGACAGCTATAAATTGCAGCGCTCTAAATAGGTCCCTGAGAGACTGCGCATACACAACCTGACTATAAATTTCTTTATAATAAGTTTACTTTTACACCCATGTAATATAGAAACGTTCGTTCTTGCTTCACATCTCTCTTTTTACCTAATCGGAGTTATTTAATATGTATAAAATGATACTTGTATGAGTTTTTTCTATTTCATAGGAAAATATTATACCATGCAATACATCAGGACTATAACCTGGGGTAGGAAGGTGTGCGCTCATTCAATAAATGGCTCTAATGCTGAAACACGGCATATTTGGCCCCTAATTGCAACTGATATATTTGTAAGTGGTAAAGGGATATTCCCAGGAACATAACCAAATATAGATTTGTAGACATTAAAAAAGTAAACGTTTTTGCAAAAAGCATTTTTTTTTCTATAACCATCTTGGAGGTGACAGTCTAGTGTCTTGATCAGTTGCCAGTAGATATGACCATGAATGCAGGAACGTTCTACAAGCTGACAATTGTTAGAAACCTAGCTATGATTTTCTTATTGTGGCTGGGTTATCTTCTCATACATGTAGACTCATATCTCTGTCCAGATGTGTCTCTGTTCTTTTAAGGAAATCATATCTGGGTTTCTGACAATTGTCAGACCATAGAAAGTTCCTGCATTCATGATCATATCCATTGACAACCAATGGAGGCAAAAGACTGTCAACTCTCTTTCACTAAAAAGAGAAAAACTATAAAACTCTGCTTAATTTTTAATTATTCATATTTGGAAAAATGTTTAACTTTTAACCCCTTTAACTTTGAACTAAAAAATAATGTATCTTATAAAAATGAATTTAAGTTTCTTGCTTATATACTTTATATTTGTGCACCTTTACGATACAGTCATATTATCACCACTGCTTATGCGCGGAGTAAACCTCCATTTATATGGGCACCTAGCTTCATTGTTCTCTGTTTCATCATGCCTCTCAATGTTTGAATTCCCAATCCACTAACCAGGACAACCCTCAAATTCTTGCAAAAAAGTCTACTTCAAGATGTGTTGCCACACCCTTCACCCTAAGCTATATCTGGTTATATATCATTTATCAATGTGCCCTTAGGGCCCCTTCACACGACGTAAGCGCTCGGGACATTCCGAGCCATACACTTCGCATTCACTTCAATGGGAGCGCGCGTAAATCCGGCTTTACGAGCGCTCCCATTGAAGTGAATGGGAAGTGTTTAGAAGCGCTTGTGTGTACGGGTCAGAATGGGCCAAGCGCTTACGCCGTGTGAAGGGGCCCTACCTTGATCAGATTATTTAACATGGACATATCCCTATCTATCAAATGTCATAGACTCCACCTGGCAGATTTCAATCACCTTTTGTTTAAAGCCCATGCTTATTAATTATTCACAATTACAAAAGGCACAAGCCTCTTAATAAGAGTGGGTCCACATTACCGTTATGCAATGTACATTGTTCTCATCCATTAAATTGATCTTATTTGTCTATTGCTCTCATCTGTCAGTAAATGACAGATGTAGAAGGAGCCCCCTCTTTGGTGTGTGTGTCCTCATTCAGCCAGAAGTAAAAAAACATTTCCTCTGATGTATTTTTAATTTTTTGATAGAAGAAAAAGTCCTACATACAGTGTTCGTCATGTTGTTCACGTTAGAGTCTATAGGAACATATACAGAGGGAGTGGGCTCTGTCTGTCAGGCCTGGTTCACATCTGCGTTCAGTATTCCTTTTGGGGAATCTGCATGGGGATCCCCTGAACAGAATGCCAAACTCATTGAAAAGCGGTGAGTACTGAAAGCACACAGACTTCATAGACTATAATGGGGTCCATGTATTTTCCACGTGGTGTCTGCATGGAACATACATCATGAGCTACTTTTCTCTCCACATGATTCATGCGGACATTGTGTGTAAAGCTCATGGACCCCATTATAGTCTATGGAGTCCATGTGCTTTCAGCGCTCACCGCTTGTCAATGCATTCGGTATTCCGTTCCCAAGCGGACTCCTTGAACAGAATACCAAACGCAGAAGTGAACCAGGCCTTACTGTCTGTTATGTTAATGTCTGTTGGAGTCAGTCTATGACTGATGACAGCATCATACTGTAGTAACAGTTGTGTGAACATGGCCGTATTGTGGCACAAATGACAATGTACTATAGCTACTACTGAAAATCACCATATGTAAAATTTATGAAAGGTCCCTAGAGTATGAAAGACTAGTAAAGAATAGAATAGTATGGTATAGCAGGTAGTGATAAAGAGAGAAATATAAAAATGATGACCTGGTGCCTGTATGATGGAAATAATAGACTGCAGTCAGGAGCCCACCAGGCCAATTGCAGCTCTTACCCAGACACCGTCCCACACAGTGGGTGGTGACGCAAAATGGAAAATATAAATGGAAAAATCGGGAAATGATAGAATGCTAATGGCAGCAAAATCCATAATAAACATAAAAAATAAAATGAAAATAAACAGTGTGGATGGTTAAGTTAAGTTGGATCTGTTTATTGCTCCAAGGACATGAACAATGGGATAAAATGGCTACATGTTTCGACACTGGGCGGGTGTCTTCTTCAGGCCAAGCAGGAGGTGTCCAGCAATAGCCTTATAACCAAATCAGGTAGTGATAAATACTGAGGCAGAATTTGGTACAAACAGCAAAGAATTGTCCCTTCTCAAAAATCCATTTTTTATATGAAACCAACTTCTGTCAGCTTTGGGACATATTTGCATTGCTCCGAACATTTTGTGGTTGGTTCCATGATATGACTGGGAAGTAAAGTATTATGCAGAGTAATGCAATCCAGGGGAAGACAAGGGAAGGAAATACACAGCCCTCCTATGTGGTAAAAATTACAGTCCAAACATTCTGATGTCAAAGAAAGCTAGAACACTCACTCAATAAATGGTGGAACAGTCGCACGAAACCTCCTTAGCTCCTCTGGCTTAGAACGAGATCACACAAGTAGAATCCCGGTAAGTATGAGGTCCAGCGATATCCACTTATCATTAAAATTATCCTTTTATTGAATCATCCTTAAAAATTGCAGACATACAGATGGTACATGGACAAACTGGAATTATGCAGTTCAGTAGCAGACCTGACTGACAAGCTGACGCGTTTTTAAACTATTGTTTCTTAGTCATAGCTGTGCAGAGTAGATGAGGCTACTTTTCAGACCCCAGAGTATAATAATCAGAGACCCAGGAGAGATAAAAACATAAAAAAGTTACTTGTCTATCTCCAGCTCTGCTGCAGTCTTTGCTGGTGTTGGCCATCTTTAATAATGCACAAATGTCACATGACATTTCATGCCCTCCCTCCATCTGCCCCCAGTTTCATGTCCTCCCTCCATTTGCCTCCAGTTTCATACACCCCTCATCTCTACCCCCATTTTCATGTCCTCCCCTCCATCTCTGCCCCTAGTATAATGTTCCCCCTCCATCTCTGCCCCTAAGTTACTGTTGTTCCTCAATTGTTCCACACCACACATACATACACACTCACACACAGACACACACTCTCCATCCTGCATCTCACATCCTTCCTCCCCTTCAGTACCTAGCACCACATCTCTCCTTCTCTTCATCTCTTCCAGGACTGCACGGGTTATAAAGACACGCCCACCTAGTCATGTGACGGCAGACGTCACACACAGGTCCTTCAGCACAAGCTTTCCCCCGCTCTTATCGTAGTTACAACATTTTGTCTACTACAAGAGCGGTGGAAAGTTTTTTAATAAGTAAAACACTACAAGGAGCTGCGCGGGACAGCAGTATAAATGCGGGACATACAGGGAGCTATGCTGTTACCGACTGGAGTAACTCTAGCCCCTGGTGGGTGGGTTTTCACTTGCTCTGCTTAGCTTTCTTCATATCAGTATGTTTGCAATTAGTAAGATGATGTAGCAGGGCTGGATTTGATTGCAATAAACTCATTTCAGGTCTGTGTTTACATACAGAGGTAATGGACTCCCTATCTCAGCCCTTATCAGCCAAATTCAATTAAACCAACTGATAAATGGAAGAGCCGAAGAAAAAGAGTTCAGAAATACTAGCAGGAGCGCTCACCTCCCCTATCTGAGAGCAGGTAGCTCCATTACTTGTTCGTGGCAGAGACAAAAACAGCCTCCCCCCCTGAGAGCAGGCAGCTACATCGCTTGTGGACCGAGCAGATAAGCTCATCACCAGGCCCATGGTTATGGAAATGCAGTGTAAACAATGAAGTGAATAAATTAAGATATTGGCTAAACAAAGCAGTTTTGACAAAGCAATGCATTTAGGAAAAGTCTTAAATCCACATAAACTAGCCCTATAGATAGGATCCTTGAAATGGGACAACCCCTTTAACCCCTTAAGGACAAAGCCCAAAAGTATGTTAAGGACCAGGCCTATTTTTTCAAAATTGACATGTGTCACTTTAAATGGCAATAACTTTGAGACGCTTTAACTTACACAAGTGATTTTGAGATTGTTTTCTTGTAACACATTATACTTCATGTTAGTGGTAAACACTAATCAATATTTTTGTATTTACTTATTAAAAAAATAGGAAATTTGATGGAAATTTGGAAAAAATTACAATTTTCAAAATGTGAAATTCTCTGCTTTTCAGGTAGTTATACCACCCAAATACAGTAATAAATATTATCTCCCATATCTCTGCTTTATATCGGCATCTTCTTTTGATTGTATTTTAATTTATTTTGGACGTTACAAGGCTTACAAGTGTAACAGCGATTTTCCAGATTTACAAGAAATGTAACTGTTTGTTTTTTTGTTTGTTTTACACACTTTTTTTTTTTAAAAAAAACAACCTTTTTTACATTTTTTTTATTTATGCTACAAGCACACTAGAACCAGCGATCAGAGAGGATCGCTGGTTCTATACTAACTACAGACTGCAATACACGTGTATTGCAGTCTATAGAGGAAGCTAGCTATGCAGATGCATAGACTAGCTTCCTCTCATCCTGGCATCCAAGGGGTTAACCCTCCCCCCATCGGAGCTCGCTCCGATGGGGGGAGGGATTAAGGAGCAGCGTGTAGCTGTAAATTACAGCTAACACAGACTCCTTATGCAGCCGGCAGCATGCTTTATAGCCGGCCAAACCCCTAGGGTGCCATGATCACTATGGATCATGGCACCTTAAGGGTTAAACAGGGGGGGGGGTCGGTGCAATCACCGTCCCTGCTGCTACAGGGGAAGCCTGGCTGTCAGATACAGCTGGCCTCCCATGGAGATCGCATGGGCTCTGCTTCTGAGCCCGTGAGATCTCCATCACGTACATGCACGTGGGAATGCGGGAACTAACCACATTCCCTGATGTACAGGTACGTGATTTAGCGTTAAGGGGTTAAGTGATGCTAACCCAGATGCCCCTGTGAGACTCCTATATAACTACATGTAGAAGAATCCCTTCGCTTACCAATTCTGAGTAGCATTGCTTAAACCTTCCAGTGCACTGACTATAAAGAGAACCAACGCAAGTTCTTGATGTATTGGTGTAATAACCCACATAGGCTTCACAGGATATATCCTAATATCCCAGACCTCTCTTGTCGCCCCATTCACTATGATGTCTTTGTATGATAAAATAAAAGTGGCTCTCATGGCTCTCTAGAATACTAAACTGGGAGGATTGGAGACAGTTTGGAAACCTTGGGATATCTAATGGATAACACTGGACACTGATTAAGAGTGTGGTTAGACACTGAGGTTCAGGATTGTGCACCCTCTGCCATTTCTTGTCTTATGATGGTCATAGTTATGCGTTGGTAAAAAAAAAAAATTGTATTTTTTTCTGGCATTTATGACGGTATGTGCAACTGAGGATATGATGCAGGTGTGAACTTCCCTTTAAATAGACACTAAAATTAAAGAGAGAGCATAATTTTTTTAAAATTAGCTTTAAACTAAACAAATAGGTAACATGGTATAAAGCAGAAGACACTTCTTTTAGTCAACCAGAGCATTTTTATTGGCGTAACATACATTAAGACCAGTATTCTTTGAAGAATTATTACTGCACATTAATATCTCATACACATGTAGAAAAAGTCAAAATAGAGAGATTTCTACAGACGGCATAATATGTGAGTTGAAAGTTGCTTTGAAGCTTTGATGTACTGTAGAAATGATTTGTTACCTTGGAATGATAAAGTTGATGCCAAAAGTATGTTCTGGAACTCTTGTCATTGATTTTCATGCTTACAAAACGACTTACATTATTTCAAACAAAATTGTTCTGGACTGTTAGGTGTCATGCACATGGCCATATTACAGATCGGTGTTGTAGGGCTCTGTAATATAGTGCTCAGTAGATACTATTAGCCCATGCTGTATCCTCTGGAAACTGAAGGAAAGTCCAATTATGTGGAAATTTTATGTAGTTACATTAAAAATTGAAAAGAGGTTTGTTACAGACTTAAAGGGGTACACTGGGATATAAAACAATGGTGAAAAATTTAGAAAAATTGAGATTTTTTTTAAATTCCATTCCATCCACCCTTGTCTGTTTCCATAGTCCTTGCTAGTCCTGCATTGACATTATTTGCATGACCGATAGAGCAAATCATTAACTTCAGTAATCACATTCACTACATGCAAGCATAAATGGGGAATTCAGTTCCCTGACGGGAGCAGTCACGTGAATAAAGTACGCTGAATACTGCAGGACTAGTGGTGACTACTGTAGCAATGGTGCCAAAGTGGCTGCCGACTGATCAGTGTTATTTTTTTTACTCTTTTCAATCACCTACCCTTACCCAGATTTTTTAAATTTCGTATATCCCCGAACAGCAAGGTGCATTTATTATTGCTGTTGAATAGGGTTGAGTCAATCCTGAGATTTCAGGATCGATTTTAAAATACGATTTCTGATCATTTTCCAGCCGATCCCGATCGTGAAATTTGCTTGATTGCTGATCGGGATCCAATCTTTCACGATCCCGATCGCTTAACCCTAGTCAATGCTTCTCTATGGGAAAAGTCACTTTTAGGGTTGAGCCGATCTTGAGATTTCTAAATCCAATTTCCGATCATTTTCCAGCTGATCGCGATTGTGAAATTTGCTCGATCGCCGATAGTGTAAAAACTCCAATTTTTGTCCCAGTTGGAGTTTTTACACTATCCTTGCCAGCAGATCGACCAGATTTATGGTCATTTATGCCAGTTTATTAGCTTGAAGTCTACCACCATTGATATACATCAGGTGTATCCTCCACCAGGACAGTAGATATAAAGATTGGCATGGTAACAATGGGAATTACTGTAGCAAACTAGTGTAACATCCAAAACATTGTGGAGATCGACATGGTTAGACATATACAAACATGTCTAGCAATGTATCATTACTTTGGTGAGAAAACCCTTTAAGGCTAAGGCCCTACATAGCGCACTGCAGTAAAAATTGCATTGTAGTTTTTTTGCACAGCGTTTTTCACAGAAAGTCTGCATAGTTTCCCTCTGCGGACTTTCTGCTTCAATTATTCCTATGTGGAAACCACTGGCGTTGACATTGGTATAATTGACATGCTGCGATTTCCAAAAACAAGACAGTTCTGGAAACTGCAGCACTTCTATTGCGAATATTTTTCTGCAATGTTTGAATGGGATTCGCTAGTCACCTTTGCAGGGACTGTAAAACTCTGCAGTTTTTGGCGCAAACTTTACGCCACGTGGATCCCGGCATTAATCCTAAAGTACAAGTCTTCACAGTAAGGCTGATCTTACACGACCATAATTTAAGTCCAAAAATAGTCTGCAATTACACACATTATATTCAGTGCGTCCTCTTACACCATCGAATATTTTATCTGTGGTGTTCCGGGCTGTAACCGAGGTCCGCACTTAATACAGCAGGTTCGCAAAGGCAGGTGAGTTCACAGTACTGCACGGACTCACCCATGGAACTCTATTTGCAGGTGCGGCAGGACACGAGTGTCTGTGATGTCTATGTCCGATGTCTATGTCCAATGTCTATTAGTAGTGATGCTGATCAGCAACTTGCGGACCGTAAAACAAATATGGTCGTGTAAGAC
Organism: Leptodactylus fuscus; assembly: GCF_031893055.1. Lineage (NCBI taxonomy): Eukaryota > Metazoa > Chordata > Amphibia > Anura > Leptodactylidae > Leptodactylus > Leptodactylus fuscus. Next base: position 46,743,886 of record NC_134268.1, on the reverse strand, counting down.
CAGCCTTAGTGATTTATTCTATAGTAAGCTCCAAATAAAGTAGTCTTATGGCCCATTATTGTGTCTGAACCTGGATCATCTGGTTCTATATGGTTCTAGTGGGCTGACCCTATGCAGATGCAAAAGAAAATCTTATCCTATCTTATGCAATGGTTTTGGAAATCGCATCATTTCCGCTGTGGGTATTTTTCTGCAATGTGTGGATGGGATTTGCTAAATGGTTCTCTAATCAAGAGTTCTCTGACATCGGATAGTAAATAAGGGTAGTTTGTCTATGAAATGCTGCCAAAATTTTCCCTCTAGTGAAAACTATTGTAAATCTGACCTACTTTAAAACATAATTGTTGCATTAATACTATTCCTTGTTTACTTTTTAGCAAGTTTTTTTCAACTATACTGTTGAATTTTTAATCTTCAAATCAGGATGCCAATATTAATATCATTCATCATATGTATTACATACTTTATTTGGTTTAATGTTTGGAATGAAAATGCATTTGCTGCTTCTTTAGGATGCCGGTTTAACTGAATACCAGCTAACATTGGAAACTGCCAATAATTAGGTATTATGTCTCTACTTCCTCATCCTTATATACAAGGTGAGGGACATTACAGTATGTGGCTGTATTTCTGTTGAGCATATGCCTCATAGGACAATTTATAGCTGTTAAAGTGGGCATCAGTGTTTGTTAAAAAGAACGTGTTCTGCAAAACTGTGATGTGTAGAGCTGAGCGAACTGATTCATAATAAGCTGGGTTCCAGGGGCGTAACTTGAAGGGGTGCACAGGGTGCAATTGCCCCAGGCCCAGGAGGCTTAGGGAGCCCATAAGCACTGGCATCAATATTGAGATTGCAGCTTCCATCTGGCCCACAAGCCAAGGAGACCCATCACCCAAACCACACTAAGGTGGATTAAACTCCTTACCACCCGTGACCATCACTATCAAGAATTCTCTGTAGGGATGAGGTAGGGGGCCCCGGACAAAAGATTGCAGCGGGGCCCACAAGTCTTTAGTTATGCCACTTCTGGGTTCACTAAAAAATTTTAAAAAATGACTCAGGTCGGCTAAACTCAAGCTTTTTAGGTTTCACCACCTATATATCAATTGTATACTTGAGGAACTCTTCAGACCCTTGAGTATTGTAAGAAAGAGGCCCAGGAGAGGTGCTGAAAAGTAATAAACATTGATACTCACTGTCTTCAGTCATCTACTGGCCTCTTCCGATCGCCTGGGTAATGTCATGAGCCCTGGAAGACAACTGAGGCTTGTGATTGGGACTCTTCAGTCAAGTGGGGCACACTGATATCATGGGTTTTATCACAAAGGATGGTCTTTGGAAATATTTTTAAAATGAATCTCACGAGGTTCATCCATCTCTACTAACATGCCTTGGAAGCCATAAACTCTTCATGCTGGTGTTTGCAAGATGTGGAAAGAAAATGAATCAGAGACTGCGACTGTATGTGATGCGCACTTTATGGCCTTTTCAATTATATGGTGATATTTTTTACTTTAAGCTGGTAATATTCAGTCATAGTATAGTGATTAGTGATATTAATTGTTCATAGTGATAATGTACTAGTTCATAGTTTTGTGATATTAATTGGTCATAAGAATACTCTACTAGATAATAATAATAATAATAATAATAATAATAATAATAATAATAATTTTTATTTATATATCGCCAACATATTCTGCAGCACTGTACAATTAGTAGGGTTCAAATACAGACAGAAAGATGCATTACAAAGAAATAGTCACTTCACACAATGGGACTGAGGGCCCTGCTCGCAAAGCTTACAATCTATGAGGTAGAGGGGGTGACACAAGAGGTAGCAGGGGCGGCATTGCTTATACAGTGGACAGACAATTTTGTAATAGAGGTGACTGTCATTACACAAACACAAAACTGTATAAAGCCGTCACCAGTCGTGTCCTTTAACATGTGGATGATGCTTGGACCTATAAAGTAAGCCTAAAATGACATATTATCATGTGGGGTAATGTGGGAGCTGGATAGGAGGAAGGTTAATTTTAAGGATTCTAATTACGGTACCGAAGGGTTTACATTAGGAATTGTGATAGGCTTGTCTGAACAGATGCGTCTTTAGTTTGTGTTTGAAGAGGTAGAAATTGGGAGTTAATCTGATTGTCCGGGGTAGAGCATTCCAGAGAAGTGGTGCAGCTCGGGAGAAGTCTTGTATACGAGCGTGGGAGGTTCTGATAATAGAGGATGTAAGTGTTAGGTCATTGAGTGAACGGAGAACACGGGTTGGGCGGTAGACAAAGATGAGGGAGGAAATGTAGGGAGGTGCGGCATTATGGAGAGCCTTGTGGATGAGAGTGATAACTAGTTCATAGTAAGGTGATATTAATCGGTCATAGTGATCCTCTATTAGTTCATAGTAAGGTAAAATAAATCATCTTATGATAGTATTATACTGCCATGGTATGGCGGTAATAACTGGTCATGACATCTTGTATTATCTAAATACAGTATAATAGCACACAAGTATTTTGGAGAATCTTTATCACTATGTGAAAGCTGAAGAACTTTGGCATTGTTTTGTAAAGATACAAATTTCCTGTTATTAATATATTTAATCTAAACGTAATACCTTTAATTCATGTGTACTAAATATTCAAAGCCACACGGTAAATAAAGATGCATTAACAGCTTTCACCTCAATCTATTATTCCCACCAAAATTTAAATATTACAATTTTTATGAAAAGCAGAAAATTATAGCATAAAGCAGCACGTCAAGTAGTCAACCTGCCTTCAAAGATTTACATTGTATATTTTCTGAAGGAAGAAAAGTATTAATTTTAGGTTAAGACATAAAAAAAATAAAATAAAATAATAAAATAGAAGAAAATGTAACAAAAAAGAAAAAAGAGGAAATTATCAAAGCAAGCTGTGCAGGCCATTGTTAAACTTGTGTGTCCGTAATGACAAGTGTGACCTACAGAGGTAGCCCTTTCCTAATAAAGAGACAGGATAATACCACATGGCTTCATTGTTTCCTACCAAAATGAATAAACTGTTAAGTAAATACATTACCATCCTAACACTGGCATCTGATTCAATCAGTCTCAGTGGTGATTGTGAATATAAATTTGGTATTTTTTTTTGCCACTATGAGACACAGGACATGTAAAAAGATGCTGATCATTTATAATTAAATAGTTTCATGGGAATAAAGGCAAGAAACAATACATTGCTGTATCATACATTCATTCTTCTGGGCAGTAAATACATACATAAATTATAAAATATATATATATATATATATATATATATATATATATATATATATATATATATATATAAATTTATGTATGTGTATCATGTTATTCTTTTCGCATCCAAATATTTCCGCAATATCTACCATTCTTTAGGGCTGACATTTATGTTTGCATGTAAATACAGACAGAATGACAAACAAAGAATACAATCTCATATACAGTAGTAGCATTCAGCGGTAAAGAAGAGATAGCCTGCGTGCTGCTCCCAATCACCAAGTGGTTGCTATAGTTACAAGGTCAGGAAATATGCCTTATCCCCAGTTGTCCAAGGCTTGCACATGTCACTTCTGAAACTATGAATTTTATATACAGGTCAGGAGATGAATACCTAAGAAATAAACAGAGAACTGGACGATAATTGCAGATAATGTTTTTACATCTATGCGTTCTTCGGATGCGTCTTTTTTTTTTTTTTTTTTTTTTTTTTTTTTTTTTTTTA